>NW_027414434.1:0-30499 GCF_964106895.1 Numenius arquata
GGTGGCAATGCAAGTAGTTCCCAGAGGCGTTCATAAAAAGCAAGGGTTGTTCTGGCTGCCACCTTGGCTGTGGGGAGTCAGCTCCGGATATTCGGCATATTGGAGGCCGGTGCTGGGAAAAGTGAAAAAAAGGTGCTTTTGAGGATAGGGTGGCCAGGAAAGCCCGCAGCCCCACCAAAGTCTGGGTGGCAATGCAAGTAGTTCCAGAGGCGTTCATAAAAAGCAAGGGTTGTTCTGGCTGTCACCTTGGCTGTAGGGAGCCAGGCCAAGAAGTTCAGCATATTGGAGGCCGGTGCTGGGAAAAAGTGAAAAAAAAGGTGCTTTTGAGGATAGGGTGGCCAGGAAAGCCCGCAGCTCCAAAGTCTGGGTGCAATGCAAGTAGTTCCCAGAGGCGTTCATAAAAAGCAAGGGTTGTTCTGGCTGCCACCTTGGCTGTGGGAGTCAGCTCCGACATTCGGCATATTGGAGGCCGGGTGCTGGGAGAAAAAGTGAAAAAAAGGTGCTTTTGAGGATAGGGTGGCCAGGAAAGCCCACAGCCCAAAGTCTGGGTGGCAATGCAAGTAGTTCCCAGAGGCGTTCATAAAAAGCAAGGGTTGTTCTGGCTGCCACCTTGGCTGTGGGAGTCAGCTCCGGACATTCGGCATATTGGAGGCCGGTGCTGGGAAAAAAGTGAAAAAAAGGTGCTTTTGAGGACAGAGTGGCTAGAAAAGCCGCAGCCCCAAAGTCTGGCTGGCAATGCAAGTAGTTCCCAGAGGCGTTCATAAAAAGCAAGGGTTGTTCTGGGCTGTCACCTTGGCTGCGGGGAACAAGGCGAGGACGTTCAGCATATTGGAGGCCGGTGCTGGGAAAAAGTGAGAAAAAAAGGTGCTTTTGAGGATAGAGTGGCCAGAAAAGGCCCGCAGCCCCAAAGTCTGGGTGGCATGCAAGTAGTTCCCAGAGGCGTTCATAAAAAGCAAGGGTTGTTCTGGCTGTCACCCTTGGCTGTGGGAGCCAGGCCAAGAAGTTCAGCATATTGGAGGCCGGTGCTGGGAAAAAGTGAAAAAAAGGTGCTTTTGAGGGATTAGGGTGGCCAGGAAAGCCGCAGCCCCAAAAGTCTGGGTGGACAATGCAAGTAGTTCCCAGAGGCGTTCATAAAGCAAGGGTTGTTCTGGCTGCCACCTTGGCTGTGGGAGTCAGCTCCGGACATTCGGCATATTGGAGGCCGGTGCTGGGAAAAAGTGAAAAAAAAGGTGCTTTTGAGGATAGGGTGGCCAGGAAAGCCCGCAGCCCCAAAGTCTGGGTGGCAATGCAAGTAGTTCCCAGAGGCGTTCATAAAAAGCAAGAGGTGTTCTGGCTGCCACCTTGGCTGTGGGAGCCAGGCCAGGAAGTTCGGCATATTGGAGGCCGGGTGCTGGGAAAAAGTGAAAAAAAGGTGCTTTTGAGGATAGAGTGGCCAGAAAAGCCCGCAGCCCCAAAGTCTGGGTGGCAATGCAAGTAGTTCCCAGAGGCGTTCATAAAAAGCAAGGGTTGTTCTGGCTGCCACCTTGGCTGTGGGAACAAGGCGAGGACGTTCAGCATATTGGAGGCCGGTGCTGGGAAAAAGTGAAAAAAAGGTGCTTTTCAGGATAGAGTGGCCAGAAAAGCCCGCAGCCCCAAAGTCTGGGTGGCAATGCAAGTAGTTCCCAGAGGCGTTCATAAAAAGCAAGGGTTGTTCTGGCTGTCACCTTGGCTGTGGGAGGCAGGCCAAGTAAGTTCAGCATATTGGAGGCCGGTGCTGGGAAAAAGTGAAAAAAAGGTGCTTTTGAGGATAGGGTGGCCAGGAAAGCCCGCAGCCCCAAAGTCTGGGTGGCAATGCAAGTAGTTCCCAGAGGCGTTCATAAAAAGCAAGGGTTGTTCTGGCTGCCACCTTGGCTGTGGGGAGTCAGCTCTCGGACATTCGGCATATTGGGAGGCCGGTGCTGGGAAAAAGTGAAAAAAAGGTGCTTTGAGGATAGGGTGGCCAGGAAAGCCCGCAGCCCCAAAGTCTGGGTGGCAATGCAAGTAGTTCCCAGAGGCGTTCATAAAAAGCAAGAGGTGTGTTCTGGCTGCCACCTTGGGTGTGGGAACAAGGCCAGGATGTTCGGCATATTGGAGGCCGGTGCTGGGAAAAAGTGAAAAAAAGGTGCTTTTGAGGATAGGGTGGCCAGGAAAGCCCGCAGCCCCAAAGTCTGGTGGCAATGCAAGTAGTTCCCAGAGGCGTTCATAAAAAGCAAGGGTTGTTCTGGCTGTCACCTTGGCTGCGGGAACAAGGCGAGAACGTTCAGCATATTGGAGGCCGGTGCTGGGAAAAAGTGAAAAAAAGGTGCTTTTGAGGATAGAGTGGCCAGAAAAAGCCCGCAGCCCCAAAGTCTGGGTGGCAATGCAAGTAGTTCCCAGAGGCGTTCATAAAAAGCAAGGGTTGTTCTGGCTGTCACCTTGGCTGTGGGAGCCAGGCCAAGAAGTTCAGCATATTGGAGGCCGGTGCTGGGAAAAAGGGGAAAAAAAGGTGCTTTTGAGGATAGGGTGGCCAGGAAAGCCCGCAGCCCCAAAGTCTGGGTGGCAATGCAAGTAGTTCCCAGAGGGCGTTCATAAAAAGCAAGGGTTGTTCTGGCTGCCACCTTGGGTGTGGGAGTCAGCTCCGGATATTCGGCATATTGGAGGCCGGGTGCTGGGAAAAAGTGAAAAAAAGGGTGCTTTTGAGGATAGGGTGGCCAGGAAAGCCCGCAGCCCCGCAAGTCTGGGTGGCAATGCAAGTAGTTCCCAGAGGCGTTCATAAAAAGCAAGAGGTGTTCTGGCTGCCACCTTGGCTGTGGGAACAAGGCCAGGGGGGGGGAGGGATGGTTCGGCATATCGGAGGCCGGTGCTGGGAAAAAGTGAAAAAAGGTGCTTTTGAGGATAGAGTGGCCAGAAAAGCCCGCAGCCCCAAAGTCTGGGTGGGCAATGCAAGTAGTTCCCAGAGGCGTTCATAAAAAGCAAGGGTTGTTCTGGCTGCCACCTTGGCTGTGGGAACAAGGCGAGGACGTTCAGCATATTGGAGGCCGGTGCTGGGAAAAAGTGAAAAAAAGGTGCTTTTGAGGATAGAGTGGCCAGAAAAGCCCGCAGCCCCTAAGTCTGGGTGGCAATGCAAGTAGTTCCCAGAGGCGTTCATAAAAAGCAAGGGTTGTTCTGGCTGTCACCTTGGCTGTGGGACCCAGGCCAAGAAGTTCAGCATATTGGAGGCCGGTTGCTGGGAAAAAGTGAAAAAAGGTGCTTTTGAGGATAGGGTGGCCAGGAAAGCCCGCAGCCCCAAAAGTCTGGGTGGCAATGCATAGTAGCTCCCAGAGGCGTTCATAAAAAGCAAGGGTTGTTCTGGCTGTCACCTTGGCTGTGGGAGCCAGGCCAAGAAGTTCAGCATATTGGAGGCGCGGTGCTGGGAAAAAGTGAAAAAAAGGTGCTTTTGAGGACAGAGTGGGCTAGAAAAGCCCGCAGCCCCAAAGTCTGGGTGGCAATGCAAGTAGTTCCCAGAGGCGTTCATAAAAAGCAAGGGTTGTTCTGGCTGCCACCTTGGCTGTGGGAGTCAGCTCCGGACATTCGGCATATTGGAGGCCGGTGCTGGGAAAAAGTGAAAAAAAGTTGCTTTTTGAGGATAGGGTGGCCAGGAAAGCCCGCAGCCCGCAAAGTCTGGGGTGGCAATGCAAGTAGTTCCCAGAGGCGTTCATAAAAAGCAAGGGTTGTTCTGGCTGTCACCTTGGCTGTGGGAGCCAGGCCAAGAAGTTCAGCATATTGGAGGCCGGTGCTGGGAAAAAAGTGAAAAAAAGGTTGCTTTTTGAGGATAGGGTGGGCCAGGAAAGCCCGCAGCCCCAAAGTCTGGGTGGGCAATGCAAGTAGTTCCCAGAGGCGTTCATAAAAAGCAAGAGGTGTTCTGGCTGCCACCTTGGCTGTGGGAGTCAGCTCCGGACATTCGGCATATTGGGAGGCCGGTGCTGGGAAAAAGTGAAAAAAAGGTGCTTTTGAGGATAGGGTGGCCAGGAAAGCCCACAGCCCCAAAGTCTGGGTGGCAATGCAAGTAGTTCCCAGAGGCGTTCATAAAAAGCAAGGGTTGTTCTGGCTGTCACCTTGGCTGTGGGAGTCAGCTCCGGGACATTCGGCATATTGGAGGCCGGTGCTGGGAAAAAGTGAAAAAAAGGTGCTTTTCAGGACAGAGTGGCTAGAAAAGCCCGCAGCCCCAAAGTCTGGCTGGCAATGCAAGTAGTTCCCAGAGGCGTTCATAAAAAGCAAGGGTTGTTCTGGCTGCCACCTTGGCTGTGGGAGTCAGCTCCGGACATTCGGCATATTGGAGGCCGGTGCTGGGAAAAAGGGAAAAAAAGGTGCTTTTCAGGACAGAGTGGCTAGAAAAGCCCGCAGCCCCAAAGGTCTGGGTGGCAATGCAAGTAGTTCCCAGAGGCGTTCATAAAAAGCAAGGGTTGTTCTGGCTGTCACCTTGGCTGTGGGAACCAGGCCAAGAAGTTCAGCATATTGGAGGCCGGTGCTGGGAAAAAGTGAAAAAAAGGTGCTTTTGAGGATAGGGGTGGCCAGGAAAGCCCGCAGCCCCAAAGTCTGGGTGGCAATGCAAGTAGTTCCCAGAGGCGTTCATAAAAAGCAAGGGTTGTTCTGGCTGCCACCTTGGGTGTGGGAGTCAGGGTCCGGACATTCGGCATATTGGAGGCCGGTGCTGGGAAAAAGTGAAAAAAAGGTGCTTTTGAGGATAGGGTGGCCAGGAAAGCCCGCAGCCCCACAGCCTAGAGGGTGGCAGCCAGAACACCTCTTGCTTTTTATGAACGCCTCTGGGAACTACTTGCATTGCCACCCAGACTTTGGGGCTGCGGGCTTTCCTGGCCACCCTAGTCCTCAAAAGCACCTTTTTTTCACTTTTTCCCAGCACCGGCCTCCAATATGCCGAATGTCCGGACCTGACTCCCACACCCAAGGTGGCAGCCAGAACAACCCTTGCTTTTTATGAACGCCTCTGGGAACTACTTGCATTGCCACCCAGACTTTGGGGCTGCGGGCTTTCCTGGCCACCCTATCCTCAAAAGCACCTTTTTTTCACTTTTTCCCAGCACCGGCCTCCAATATGCTGAACTTCTTGGCCTGGTTCCCACAGCCAAGGTGACAGCCAGAACAACCCTTGCTTTTTTATGAACGCCTCTGGGAACTACTTGCATTGCCACCCAGACTTTGGGGCTGCGGGCTTTTCTAGCCACTCTGTCCTGAAAAGCACCTTTTTTTCCCTTTTTCCAGCACCGGCCTCCAATATGCCGAATGTCCGGAGCTGACTCCCACAGCCAAGGTGGCAGCCAGAACAACCCTTGCTTTTATGAACGCCTCTGGGAACTACTTGCATTGCCAGCCAGACTTTGGGGCTGCGGGCTTTTCTAGCCACTCTGTCCTGAAAAGCACCTTTTTTTCACTTTTTCCCAGCACCGGCCTCCAATATGCCGAATGTCCGGAGCTGACTCCCACAGCCAAGGTGACAGCCAGAACAACCCTTGCTTTTTATGAACGCCTCTGGGAACTACTTGCATTGCCACCCAGACTTTGGGGCTGTGGGCTTTCCTGGCCACCCTATCCTCAAAAGCACCTTTTTTTCACTTTTTCCCAGCACCGGCCTCCAATATGCCGAATGTCCGGAGCTGACTTCCCACAGCCAAGGTGGCAGCCAGAACACCTCTTGCTTTTTATGAACGCCTCTGGGAACTACTTGCATTGCCACCCAGACTTTGGGGCTGCGGGCTTTCCTGGCCACCCTATCCTCAAAAGCACCTTTTTTTCACTTTTTCCCAGCACCGGCCTCCAATATGCTGAACTTCTTGGCCTGGCTCCCACAGCCAAGGTGACAGCCAGAACAACCCTTGCTTTTTATGAACGCCTCTGGGAACTACTTGCATTGCCACCCAGACTTTGGGGCTGCGGGCTTTCCTGGCCACCCTATCCTCAAAAGCAACTTTTTTTCACTTTTTCCCAGCACCGGCCTCCAATATGCCGAATGTCCGGAGCTGACTCCCACAGCCAAGGTGGCAGCAGAACAACCCTTGCTTTTTATGAACGCCTCTGGGAACTACTTGCATTGCCACCCAGACTTTGGGGCTGCGGGCTTTTCTAGCCACTCTGTCCTCAAAAGCACCTTTTTTTCACTTTTTCCCAGCACCGGCCTCCAATATGCTGAACTTCTTGGCCTGGCTCCCACAGCCAAGGTGACAGCCAGAACAACCCTTGCTTTTTATGAACGCCTCTGGGAGCTACTTGCATTGCCACCCAGACTTTGGGGCTGCGGGCTTTCCTGGCCACCCTATCCTCAAAAGCACCTTTTTTTCACTTTTTCCCAGCACCGGCCTCCAATATGCTGAACTTCTTGGCCTGGGTCCCACAGCCAAGGTGACAGCCAGAACAACCCTTGCTTTTTATGAACGCCTCTGGGAACTACTTGCATTGCCACCCAGACTTTGGGGCTGCGGGCTTTTCTGGCCACTCTATCCTCAAAAGCACCTTTTTTTCACTTTTTCCCAGCACCGGCCTCCAATATGCTGAACGTCCTCGCCTTGTTCCCACAGCCAAGGTGGCAGCCAGAACAACCCTTGCTTTTTATGAACGCCTCTGGGAACTACTTGCATTGCCACCCAGACTTTGGGGCTGCGGGCTTTTCTGGCCACTCTATCCTCAAAAGCACCTTTTTTTCACTTTTTCCCAGCACCGGCCTCCGATATGCCGAACATCCTGGCCTTGTTCCCACAGCCAAGGTGGCAGCCAGAACACCTCTTGCTTTTTATGAACGCCTCTGGGAACTACTTGCATTGCCACCCAGACTTTGGGGCTGCGGGCTTTCCTGGCCACCCTATCCTCAAAAGCACCTTTTTTTCACTTTTTCCCAGCACCGGCCTCCAATATGCCGAATATCCGGAGCTGACTCCCACACCCAAGGTGGCAGCCAGAACAACCCTTGCTTTTTATGAACGCCTCTGGGAACTACTTGCATTGCCACCCAGACTTTGGGGCTGCGGGCTTTCCTGGCCACCCTATCCTCAAAAGCACCTTTTTTTCCCTTTTTCCCAGCACCGGCCTCCAATATGCTGAACTTCTTGGCCTGGCTCCCACAGCCAAGGTGACAGCCAGAACAACCCTTGCTTTTTATGAACGCCTCTGGGAACTACTTGCATTGCCACCCAGACTTTGGGGCTGCGGGCTTTTCTGGCCACTCTATCCTCAAAAGCACCTTTTTTTCACTTTTTCCCAGCACCGGCCTCCAATATGCTGAACGTTCTCGCCTTGTTCCCGCAGCCAAGGTGACAGCCAGAACAACCCTTGCTTTTTATGAACGCCTCTGGGAACTACTTGCATTGCCACCCAGACTTTGGGGCTGCGGGCTTTCCTGGCCACCCTATCCTCAAAAGCACCTTTTTTTCACTTTTTCCCAGCACCGGCCTCCAATATGCCGAACATCCTGGCCTTGTTCCCACACCCAAGGTGGCAGCCAGAACACCTCTTGCTTTTTATGAACGCCTCTGGGAACTACTTGCATTGCCACCCAGACTTTGGGGCTGCGGGCTTTCCTGGCCACCCTATCCTCAAAAGCACCTTTTTTTCACTTTTTCCCAGCACCGGCCTCCAATATGCCGAATGTCCGGAGCTGACTCCCACAGCCAAGGTGGCAGCCAGAACAACCCTTGCTTTTTATGAACGCCTCTGGGAACTACTTGCATTGCCACCCAGACTTTGGGGCTGCGGGCTTTCCTGGCCACCCTATCCTCAAAAGCACCTTTTTTTCACTTTTTCCCAGCACCGGCCTCCAATATGCTGAACTTCTTGGCCTGCCTCCCACAGCCAAGGTGACAGCCAGAACAACCCTTGCTTTTTATGAACGCCTCTGGGAACTACTTGCATTGCCACCCAGACTTTGGGGCTGCGGGCTTTTCTGGCCACTCTATCCTGAAAAGCACCTTTTTTTCACTTTTTCCCAGCACCGGCCTCCAATATGCTGAACGTCCTCGCCTTGTTCCCACAGCCAAGGTGGCAGCCAGAACAACCCTTGCTTTTTATGAACGCCTCTGGGAACTACTTGCATTGCCACCCAGACTTTGGGGCTGCGGGCTTTTCTGGCCACTCTATCCTCAAAAGCACCTTTTTTTCACTTTTTCCCAGCACCGGCCTCCAATATGCCGAACTTCCTGGCCTGGCTCCCACAGCCAAGGTGGCAGCCAGAACACCTCTTGCTTTTTATGAACGCCTCTGGGAACTACTTGCATTGCCACCCAGACTTTGGGGCTGCGGGCTTTCCTGGCCACCCTATCCTCAAAAGCACCTTTTTTTCACTTTTTCCCAGCACCGGCCTCCAATATGCCGAATGTCCGGAGCTGACTCCCACAGCCAAGGTGGCAGCCAGAACAACCCTTGCTTTTTATGAACGCCTCTGGGAACTACTTGCATTGCCACCCAGACTTTGGGGCTGCGGGCTTTCCTGGCCACCCTATCCTCAAAAGCACCTTTTTTTCACTTTTTCCCAGCACCGGCCTCCAATATGCTGAACTTCTTGGCCTGGCTCCCACAGCCAAGGTGACAGCCAGAACAACCCTTGCTTTTTATGAACGCCTCTGGGAACTACTTGCATTGCCACCCAGACTTTGGGGCTGCGGGCTTTTCTGGCCACTCTATCCTCAAAAGCACCTTTTTTTCACTTTTTCCCAGCACCGGCCTCCAATATGCTGAACGTCCTCGCCTTGTTCCCGCAGCCAAGGTGACAGCCAGAACAACCCTTGCTTTTTATGAACGCCTCTGGGAACTACTTGCATTGCCAGCCAGACTTTGGGGCTGCGGGCTTTTCTAGCCACTCTGTCCTCAAAAGCACCTTTTTTTCACTTTTTCCCAGCACCGGCCTCCAATATGCCGAATGTCCGGAGCTGACTCCCACAGCCAAGGTGGCAGCCAGAACAACCCTTGCTTTTTATGAACGCCTCTGGGAACTACTTGCATTGCCACCCAGACTTTGGGGCTGTGGGCTTTCCTGGCCACCCTATCCTCAAAAGCACCTTTTTTTCACTTTTTCCCAGCACCGGCCTCCAATATGCCGAATGTCCGGAGCTGACTCCCACAGCCAAGGTGGCAGCCAGAACAACCCTTGCTTTTTATGAACGCCTCTGGGAACTACTTGCATTGCCACCCAGACTTTGGAGCTGCGGGCTTTCCTGGCCACCCTATCCTCAAAAGCACCTTTTTTTCACTTTTTCCCAGCACCGGCCTCCAATATGCTGAACTTCTTGGCCTGGCTCCCACAGCCAAGGTGACAGCCAGAACAACCCTTGCTTTTTATGAACGCCTCTGGGAACTACTTGCATTGCCACCCAGACTTTGGGGCTGCGGGCTTTCCTGGCCACCCTATCCTCAAAAGCACCTTTTTTTCACTTTTCCCAGCACCGGCCTCCAATATGCCGAATATCCGGAGCTGACTCCCACAGCCAAGGTGGCAGCCAGAACAACCCTTGCTTTTTATGAACGCCTCTGGGAACTACTTGCATTGCCACCCAGACTTTGGGGCTGCGGGCTTTCCTGGCCACCCTATCCTCAAAAGCACCTTTTTTTCACTTTTTCCCAGCACCGGCCTCCAATATGCTGAACTTCTTGGCCTGGCTCCCACAGCCAAGGTGACAGCCAGAACAACCCTTGCTTTTTATGAACGCCTCTGGGAACTACTTGCATTGCCACCCAGACTTTGGGGCTGCGGGCTTTTCTGGCCACTCTATCCTCAAAAGCACCTTTTTTTCACTTTTTCCCAGCACCGGCCTCCAATATGCTGAACGTCCTCGCCTTGTTCCCACAGCCAAGGTGGCAGCCAGAACAACCCTTGCTTTTTATGAACGCCTCTGGGAACTACTTGCATTGCCACCCAGACTTTGGGGCTGCGGGCTTTCCTGGCCACCCTATCCTCAAAAGCACCTTTTTTTCACTTTTTCCCAGCACCGGCCTCCAATATGCCGAACTTCCTGGCCTGGCTCCCACAGCCAAGGTGGCAGCCAGAACACCTCTTGCTTTTTATGAACGCCTCTGGGAACTACTTGCATTGCCACCCAGACTTTGGGGCTGCGGGCTTTTCTGGCCACTCTATCCTCAAAAGCACCTTTTTTTCACTTTTTCCCAGCACCGGCCTCCAATATGCTGAACGTCCTCGCCTTGTTCCCACAGCCAAGGTGGCAGCCAGAACAACCCTTGCTTTTTATGAACGCCTCTGGGAACTACTTGCATTGCCACCCAGACTTTGGGGCTGCGGGCTTTCCTGGCCACCCTATCCTCAAAAGCACCTTTTTTTCACTTTTTCCCAGCACCGGCCTCCAATATGCCGAACTTCCTGGCCTGGCTCCCACAGCCAAGGTGGCAGCCAGAACACCTCTTGCTTTTTATGAACGCCTCTGGGAACTACTTGCATTGCCACCCAGACTTTGGAGCTGCGGGCTTTCCTGGCCACCCTATCCTCAAAAGCACCTTTTTTTCACTTTTTCCCAGCACCGGCCTCCAATATGCCGAATGTCCGGAGCTGACTCCCACAGCCAAGGTGGCAGCCAGAACAACCCTTGCTTTTTATGAACGCCTCTGGGAACTACTTGCATTGCCACCCAGACTTTGGGGCTGCGGGCTTTCCTGGCCACCCTATCCTCAAAAGCACCTTTTTTTCACTTTTTCCCAGCACCGGCCTCCAATATGCTGAACTTCTTGGCCTGGCTCCCACAGCCAAGGTGACAGCCAGAACAACCCTTGCTTTTTATGAACGCCTCTGGGAACTACTTGCATTGCCACCCAGACTTTGGGGCTGCGGGCTTTTCTGGCCACTCTATCCTCAAAAGCACCTTTTTTTCACTTTTTCCCAGCACCGGCCTCCAATATGCTGAACGTCCTCGCCTTGTTCCCGCAGCCAAGGTGACAGCCAGAACAACCCTTGCTTTTTATGAACGCCTCTGGGAACTACTTGCATTGCCAGCCAGACTTTGGGGCTGCGGGCTTTTCTAGCCACTCTGTCCTCAAAAGCACCTTTTTTTCACTTTTTCCCAGCACCGGCCTCCAATATGCCGAATGTCCGGAGCTGACTCCCACAGCCAAGGTGGCAGCCAGAACAACCCTTGCTTTTTATGAACGCCTCTGGGAACTACTTGCATTGCCACCCAGACTTTGGGGCTGTGGGCTTTCCTGGCCACCCTATCCTCAAAAGCACCTTTTTTTCACTTTTTCCCAGCACCGGCCTCCAATATGCCGAATGTCCGGAGCTGACTCCCACAGCCAAGGTGGCAGCCAGAACAACCCTTGCTTTTTATGAACGCCTCTGGGAACTACTTGCATTGCCACCCAGACTTTGGAGCTGCGGGCTTTCCTGGCCACCCTATCCTCAAAAGCACCTTTTTTTCACTTTTTCCCAGCACCGGCCTCCAATATGCTGAACTTCTTGGCCTGGCTCCCACAGCCAAGGTGACAGCCAGAACAACCCTTGCTTTTTATGAACGCCTCTGGGAACTACTTGCATTGCCACCCAGACTTTGGGGCTGCGGGCTTTCCTGGCCACCCTATCCTCAAAAGCACCTTTTTTTCACTTTTTCCCAGCACCGGCCTCCAATATGCCGAATATCCGGAGCTGACTCCCACAGCCAAGGTGGCAGCCAGAACAACCCTTGCTTTTTATGAACGCCTCTGGGAACTACTTGCATTGCCACCCAGACTTTGGGGCTGCGGGCTTTCCTGGCCACCCTATCCTCAAAAGCACCTTTTTTTCACTTTTTCCCAGCACCGGCCTCCAATATGCTGAACTTCTTGGCCTGGCTCCCACAGCCAAGGTGACAGCCAGAACAACCCTTGCTTTTTATGAACGCCTCTGGGAACTACTTGCATTGCCACCCAGACTTTGGGGCTGCGGGCTTTTCTGGCCACTCTATCCTCAAAAGCACCTTTTTTTCACTTTTTCCCAGCACCGGCCTCCAATATGCTGAACGTTCTCGCCTTGTTCCCGCAGCCAAGGTGACAGCCAGAACAACCCTTGCTTTTTATGAACGCCTCTGGGAACTACTTGCATTGCCACCCAGACTTTGGAGCTGCGGGCTTTCCTGGCCACCCTATCCTCAAAAGCACCTTTTTTTCACTTTTTCCCAGCACCGGCCTCCAATATGCCGAACTTCCTGGCCTGGCTCCCACAGCCAAGGTGGCAGCCAGAACACCTCTTGCTTTTTATGAACGCCTCTGGGAACTACTTGCATTGCCACCCAGACTTTGGGGCTGCGGGCTTTCCTGGCCACCCTATCCTCAAAAGCACCTTTTTTTCACTTTTTCCCAGCACCGGCCTCCAATATGCCGAATGTCCGGAGCTGACTCCCACAGCCAAGGTGGCAGCCAGAACAACCCTTGCTTTTTATGAACGCCTCTGGGAACTACTTGCATTGCCACCCAGACTTTGGGGCTGCGGGCTTTCCTGGCCACCCTATCCTCAAAAGCACCTTTTTTTCACTTTTTCCCAGCACCGGCCTCCAATATGCTGAACTTCTTGGCCTGGCTCCCACAGCCAAGGTGACAGCCAGAACAACCCTTGCTTTTTATGAACGCCTCTGGGAACTACTTGCATTGCCACCCAGACTTTGGGGCTGCGGGCTTTTCTGGCCACTCTATCCTCAAAAGCACCTTTTTTTCACTTTTTCCCAGCACCGGCCTCCAATATGCTGAACGTCCTCGCCTTGTTCCCGCAGCCAAGGTGACAGCCAGAACAACCCTTGCTTTTTATGAACGCCTCTGGGAACTACTTGCATTGCCAGCCAGACTTTGGGGCTGCGGGCTTTTCTAGCCACTCTGTCCTCAAAAGCACCTTTTTTTCACTTTTTCCCAGCACCGGCCTCCAATATGCCGAATGTCCGGAGCTGACTCCCACAGCCAAGGTGGCAGCCAGAACAACCCTTGCTTTTTATGAACGCCTCTGGGAACTACTTGCATTGCCACCCAGACTTTGGGGCTGTGGGCTTTCCTGGCCACCCTATCCTCAAAAGCACCTTTTTTTCACTTTTTCCCAGCACCGGCCTCCAATATGCCGAATGTCCGGAGCTGACTCCCACAGCCAAGGTGGCAGCCAGAACAACCCTTGCTTTTTATGAACGCCTCTGGGAACTACTTGCATTGCCACCCAGACTTTGGAGCTGCGGGCTTTCCTGGCCACCCTATCCTCAAAAGCACCTTTTTTTCACTTTTTCCCAGCACCGGCCTCCAATATGCTGAACTTCTTGGCCTGGCTCCCACAGCCAAGGTGACAGCCAGAACAACCCTTGCTTTTTATGAACGCCTCTGGGAACTACTTGCATTGCCACCCAGACTTTGGGGCTGCGGGCTTTCCTGGCCACCCTATCCTCAAAAGCACCTTTTTTTCACTTTTTCCCAGCACCGGCCTCCAATATGCCGAATATCCGGAGCTGACTCCCACAGCCAAGGTGGCAGCCAGAACAACCCTTGCTTTTTATGAACGCCTCTGGGAACTACTTGCATTGCCACCCAGACTTTGGGGCTGCGGGCTTTCCTGGCCACCCTATCCTCAAAAGCACCTTTTTTTCACTTTTTCCCAGCACCGGCCTCCAATATGCTGAACTTCTTGGCCTGGCTCCCACAGCCAAGGTGACAGCCAGAACAACCCTTGCTTTTTATGAACGCCTCTGGGAACTACTTGCATTGCCACCCAGACTTTGGGGCTGCGGGCTTTTCTGGCCACTCTATCCTCAAAAGCACCTTTTTTTCACTTTTTCCCAGCACCGGCCTCCAATATGCTGAACGTTCTCGCCTTGTTCTCGCAGCCAAGGTGGCAGCCAGAACAACCCTTGCTTTTTATGAACGCCTCTGGGAACTACTTGCATTGCCACCCAGACTTTGGAGCTGCGGGCTTTCCTGGCCACCCTATCCTCAAAAGCACCTTTTTTTCACTTTTTCCCAGCACCGGCCTCCAATATGCCGAATGTCCGGAGCTGACTCCCACAGCCAAGGTGGCAGCCAGAACAACCCTTGCTTTTTATGAACGCCTCTGGGAACTACTTGCATTGCCACCCAGACTTTGGGGCTGCGGGCTTTCCTGGCCACCCTATCCTCAAAAGCACCTTTTTTTCACTTTTTCCCAGCACCGGCCTCCAATATGCTGAACTTCTTGGCCTGGCTCCCACAGCCAAGGTGACAGCCAGAACAACCCTTGCTTTTTATGAACGCCTCTGGGAACTACTTGCATTGCCACCCAGACTTTGGGGCTGCGGGCTTTTCTGGCCACTCTATCCTCAAAAGCACCTTTTTTTCACTTTTTCCCAGCACCGGCCTCCAATATGCTGAACGTCCTCGCCTTGTTCCCGCAGCCAAGGTGACAGCCAGAACAACCCTTGCTTTTTATGAACGCCTCTGGGAACTACTTGCATTGCCAGCCAGACTTTGGGGCTGCGGGCTTTTCTAGCCACTCTGTCCTCAAAAGCACCTTTTTTTCACTTTTTCCCAGCACCGGCCTCCAATATGCCGAATGTCCGGAGCTGACTCCCACAGCCAAGGTGGCAGCCAGAACAACCCTTGCTTTTTATGAACGCCTCTGGGAACTACTTGCATTGCCACCCAGACTTTGGGGCTGTGGGCTTTCCTGGCCACCCTATCCTCAAAAGCACCTTTTTTTCACTTTTTCCCAGCACCGGCCTCCAATATGCCGAATGTCCGGAGCTGACTCCCACAGCCAAGGTGGCAGCCAGAACAACCCTTGCTTTTTATGAACGCCTCTGGGAACTACTTGCATTGCCACCCAGACTTTGGAGCTGCGGGCTTTCCTGGCCACCCTATCCTCAAAAGCACCTTTTTTTCACTTTTTCCCAGCACCGGCCTCCAATATGCTGAACTTCTTGGCCTGGCTCCCACAGCCAAGGTGACAGCCAGAACAACCCTTGCTTTTTATGAACGCCTCTGGGAACTACTTGCATTGCCACCCAGACTTTGGGGCTGCGGGCTTTCCTGGCCACCCTATCCTCAAAAGCACCTTTTTTTCACTTTTTCCCAGCACCGGCCTCCAATATGCCGAATATCCGGAGCTGACTCCCACAGCCAAGGTGGCAGCCAGAACAACCCTTGCTTTTTATGAACGCCTCTGGGAACTACTTGCATTGCCACCCAGACTTTGGGGCTGCGGGCTTTCCTGGCCACCCTATCCTCAAAAGCACCTTTTTTTCACTTTTTCCCAGCACCGGCCTCCAATATGCTGAACTTCTTGGCCTGGCTCCCACAGCCAAGGTGACAGCCAGAACAACCCTTGCTTTTTATGAACGCCTCTGGGAACTACTTGCATTGCCACCCAGACTTTGGGGCTGCGGGCTTTTCTGGCCACTCTATCCTCAAAAGCACCTTTTTTTCACTTTTTCCCAGCACCGGCCTCCAATATGCTGAACGTTCTCGCCTTGTTCCCGCAGCCAAGGTGACAGCCAGAACAACCCTTGCTTTTTATGAACGCCTCTGGGAACTACTTGCATTGCCACCCAGACTTTGGAGCTGCGGGCTTTCCTGGCCACCCTATCCTCAAAAGCACCTTTTTTTCACTTTTTCCCAGCACCGGCCTCCAATATGCCGAACATCCTGGCCTTGTTCCCACACCCAAGGTGGCAGCCAGAACACCTCTTGCTTTTTATGAACGCCTCTGGGAACTACTTGCATTGCCACCCAGACTTTGGGGCTGCGGGCTTTCCTGGCCACCCTATCCTCAAAAGCACCTTTTTTTCACTTTTTCCCAGCACCGGCCTCCAATATGCCGAATGTCCGGAGCTGACTCCCACAGCCAAGGTGGCAGCCAGAACAACCCTTGCTTTTTATGAACGCCTCTGGGAACTACTTGCATTGCCACCCAGACTTTGGGGCTGCGGGCTTTCCTGGCCACCCTATCCTCAAAAGCACCTTTTTTTCACTTTTTCCCAGCACCGGCCTCCAATATGCTGAACTTCTTGGCCTGGCTCCCACAGCCAAGGTGACAGCCAGAACAACCCTTGCTTTTTATGAACGCCTCTGGGAACTACTTGCATTGCCACCCAGACTTTGGGGCTGCGGGCTTTTCTGGCCACTCTATCCTGAAAAGCACCTTTTTTTCACTTTTTCCCAGCACCGGCCTCCAATATGCTGAACGTCCTCGCCTTGTTCCCACAGCCAAGGTGGCAGCCAGAACAACCCTTGCTTTTTATGAACGCCTCTGGGAACTACTTGCATTGCCACCCAGACTTTGGGGCTGCGGGCTTTTCTGGCCACTCTATCCTCAAAAGCACCTTTTTTTCACTTTTTCCCAGCACCGGCCTCCAATATGCCGAACTTCCTGGCCTGGCTCCCACACCCAAGGTGGCAGCCAGAACACCTCTTGCTTTTTATGAACGCCTCTGGGAACTACTTGCATTGCCACCCAGACTTTGGGGCTGCGGGCTTTCCTGGCCACCCTATCCTCAAAAGCACCTTTTTTTCACTTTTTCCCAGCACCGGCCTCCAATATGCCGAATGTCCGGAGCTGACTCCCACAGCCAAGGTGGCAGCCAGAACAACCCTTGCTTTTTATGAACGCCTCTGGGAACTACTTGCATTGCCACCCAGACTTTGGGGCTGCGGGCTTTCCTGGCCACCCTATCCTCAAAAGCACCTTTTTTTCACTTTTTCCCAGCACCGGCCTCCAATATGCTGAACTTCTTGGCCTGGCTCCCACAGCCAAGGTGACAGCCAGAACAACCCTTGCTTTTTATGAACGCCTCTGGGAACTACTTGCATTGCCACCCAGACTTTGGGGCTGCGGGCTTTTCTGGCCACTCTATCCTCAAAAGCACCTTTTTTTCACTTTTTCCCAGCACCGGCCTCCAATATGCTGAACGTCCTCGCCTTGTTCTCGCAGCCAAGGTGACAGCCAGAACAACCCTTGCTTTTTATGAACGCCTCTGGGAACTACTTGCATTGCCAGCCAGACTTTGGGGCTGCGGGCTTTTCTAGCCACTCTGTCCTCAAAAGCAACTTTTTTTCACTTTTTCCCAGCACCGGCCTCCAATATGCCGAATGTCCGGAGCTGACTCCCACAGCCAAGGTGGCAGCCAGAACAACCCTTGCTTTTTATGAACGCCTCTGGGAACTACTTGCATTGCCACCCAGACTTTGGGGCTGTGGGCTTTCCTGGCCACCCTATCCTCAAAAGCACCTTTTTTTCACTTTTTCCCAGCACCGGCCTCCAATATGCCGAATGTCCGGAGCTGACTCCCACAGCCAAGGTGGCAGCCAGAACAACCCTTGCTTTTTATGAACGCCTCTGGGAACTACTTGCATTGCCACCCAGACTTTGGGGCTGCGGGCTTTTCTGGCCACTCTATCCTCAAAAGCACCTTTTTTTCACTTTTTCCCAGCACCGGCCTCCAATATGCTGAACGTCCTCGCCTTGTTCCCACAGCCAAGGTGGCAGCCAGAACAACCCTTGCTTTTTATGAACGCCTCTGGGAACTACTTGCATTGCCACCCAGACTTTGGGGCTGCGGGCTTTTCTGGCCACTCTATCCTCAAAAGCACCTTTTTTTCACTTTTTCCCAGCACCGGCCTCCAATATGCCGAACTTCCTGGCCTGGATCCCACAGCCAAGGTGGCAGCCAGAACACCTCTTGCTTTTTATGAACGCCTCTGGGAACTACTTGCATTGCCACCCAGACTTTGGGGCTGCGGGCTTTCCTGGCCACCCTATCCTCAAAAGCACCTTTTTTTCACTTTTTCCCAGCACCGGCCTCCAATATGCCGAACTTCCTGGCCTGGCTCCCACAGCCAAGGTGGCAGCCAGAACACCTCTTGCTTTTTATGAACGCCTCTGGGAACTACTTGCATTGCCACCCAGACTTTGGGGCTGCGGGCTTTCCTGGCCACCCTATCCTCAAAAGCACCTTTTTTTCACTTTTTCCCAGCACCGGCCTCCAATATGCCGAATGTCCGGAGCTGACTCCCACAGCCAAGGTGGCAGCCAGAACAACCCTTGCTTTTTATGAACGCCTCTGGGAACTACTTGCATTGCCACCCAGACTTTGGGGCTGCGGGCTTTTCTAGCCACTCTGTCCTCAAAAGCACCTTTTTTTCACTTTTTCCCAGCACCGGCCTCCAATATGCTGAACTTCTTGGCCTGGCTCCCACAGCCAAGGTGACAGCCAGAACACCTCTTGCTTTTTATGAACGCCTCTGGGAACTACTTGCATTGCCACCCAGACTTTGGGGCTGCAGGCTTTCCTGGCCACCCTATCCTCAAAAGCACCTTTTTTTCACTTTTTCCCAACACCGGCCTCCAATATGCCGAATGTCCGGAGCTGACTCCCACAGCCAAGGTGGCAGCCAAAACAACCCTTGCTTTTTATGAACGCCTCTGGGAACTACTTGCATTGCCACCCAGACTTTGGGGCTGCGGGCTTTTCTGGCCACTCTATCCTCAAAAGCACCTTTTTTTCACTTTTTCCCAGCACCGGCCTCCAATATGCCGAACTTCCTGGCCTTGTTCCCACACCCAAGGTGGCAGCCAGAACACCTCTTGCTTTTTATGAACGCCTCTGGGAACTACTTGCATTGCCACCCAGACTTTGGGGCTGCGGGCTTTCCTGGCCACCCTATCCTCAAAAGCACCTTTTTTTCACTTTTTCCCAGCACCGGCCTCCGATATGCCGAACATCCTGGCCTTGTTCCCACACCCAAGGTGGCAGCCAGAACACCTCTTGCTTTTTATGAACGCCTCTGGGAACTACTTGCATTGCCACCCAGACTTTGGGGCTGCGGGCTTTCCTGGCCACCCTATCCTCAAAAGCACCTTTTTTTCACTTTTTCCCAGCACCGGCCTCCAATATGCCGAATATCCGGAGCTGACTCCCACAGCCAAGGTGGCAGCCAGAACAACCCTTGCTTTTTATGAACGCCTCTGGGAACTACTTGCATTGCCACCCAGACTTTGGGGCTGCGGGCTTTCCTGGCCACCCTATCCTCAAAAGCACCTTTTTTTCACTTTTTCCCAGCACCGGCCTCCAATATGCTGAACTTCTTGGCCTGGCTCCCACAGCCAAGGTGACAGCCAGAACAACCCTTGCTTTTTATGAACGCCTCTGGGAACTACTTGCATTGCCACCCAGACTTTGGGGCTGCGGGCTTTTCTGGCCACTCTATCCTCAAAAGCACCTTTTTTTCACTTTTTCCCAGCACCGGCCTCCAATATGCTGAACGTTCTCGCCTTGTTCCCGCAGCCAAGGTGACAGCCAGAACAACCCTTGCTTTTTATGAACGCCTCTGGGAACTACTTGCATTGCCACCCAGACTTTGGGGCTGCGGGCTTTCCTGGCCACCCTATCCTCAAAAGCACCTTTTTTTCACTTTTTCCCAGCACCGGCCTCCAATATGCCGAACATCCTGGCCTTGTTCCCACACCCAAGGTGGCAGCCAGAACACCTCTTGCTTTTTATGAACGCCTCTGGGAACTACTTGCATTGCCACCCAGACTTTGGGGCTGCGGGCTTTCCTGGCCACCCTATCCTCAAAAGCACCTTTTTTTCACTTTTTCCCAGCACCGGCCTCCAATATGCCGAATGTCCGGAGCTGACTCCCACAGCCAAGGTGGCAGCCAGAACAACCCTTGCTTTTTATGAACGCCTCTGGGAACTACTTGCATTGCCACCCAGACTTTGGGGCTGCGGGCTTTCCTGGCCACCCTATCCTCAAAAGCACCTTTTTTTCACTTTTTCCCAGCACCGGCCTCCAATATGCTGAACTTCTTGGCCTGGCTCCCACAGCCAAGGTGACAGCCAGAACAACCCTTGCTTTTTATGAACGCCTCTGGGAACTACTTGCATTGCCACCCAGACTTTGGGGCTGCGGGCTTTTCTGGCCACTCTATCCTGAAAAGCACCTTTTTTTCACTTTTTCCCAGCACCGGCCTCCAATATGCTGAACGTCCTCGCCTTGTTCCCACAGCCAAGGTGGCAGCCAGAACAACCCTTGCTTTTTATGAACGCCTCTGGGAACTACTTGCATTGCCACCCAGACTTTGGGGCTGCGGGCTTTTCTGGCCACTCTATCCTCAAAAGCACCTTTTTTTCACTTTTTCCCAGCACCGGCCTCCAATATGCCGAACTTCCTGGCCTGGCTCCCACAGCCAAGGTGGCAGCCAGAACACCTCTTGCTTTTTATGAACGCCTCTGGGAACTACTTGCATTGCCACCCAGACTTTGGGGCTGCGGGCTTTCCTGGCCACCCTATCCTCAAAAGCACCTTTTTTTCACTTTTTCCCAGCACCGGCCTCCGATATGCCGAACATCCTGGCCTTGTTCCCACACCCAAGGTGGCAGCCAGAACACCTCTTGCTTTTTATGAACGCCTCTGGGAACTACTTGCATTGCCACCCAGACTTTGGGGCTGCGGGCTTTCCTGGCCACCCTATCCTCAAAAGCACCTTTTTTTCACTTTTTCCCAGCACCGGCCTCCAATATGCCGAATATCCGGAGCTGACTCCCACAGCCAAGGTGGCAGCCAGAACAACCCTTGCTTTTTATGAACGCCTCTGGGAACTACTTGCATTGCCACCCAGACTTTGGGGCTGCGGGCTTTCCTGGCCACCCTATCCTCAAAAGCACCTTTTTTTCACTTTTTCCCAGCACCGGCCTCCAATATGCTGAACTTCTTGGCCTGGCTCCCACAGCCAAGGTGACAGCCAGAACAACCCTTGCTTTTTATGAACGCCTCTGGGAACTACTTGCATTGCCACCCAGACTTTGGGGCTGCGGGCTTTTCTGGCCACTCTATCCTCAAAAGCACCTTTTTTTCACTTTTTCCCAGCACCGGCCTCCAATATGCTGAACGTTCTCGCCTTGTTCCCGCAGCCAAGGTGACAGCCAGAACAACCCTTGCTTTTTATGAACGCCTCTGGGAACTACTTGCATTGCCACCCAGACTTTGGGGCTGCGGGCTTTCCTGGCCACCCTATCCTCAAAAGCACCTTTTTTTCACTTTTTCCCAGCACCGGCCTCCAATATGCCGAACATCCTGGCCTTGTTCCCACACCCAAGGTGGCAGCCAGAACACCTCTTGCTTTTTATGAACGCCTCTGGGAACTACTTGCATTGCCACCCAGACTTTGGGGCTGCGGGCTTTCCTGGCCACCCTATCCTCAAAAGCACCTTTTTTTCACTTTTTCCCAGCACCGGCCTCCAATATGCCGAATGTCCGGAGCTGACTCCCACAGCCAAGGTGGCAGCCAGAACAACCCTTGCTTTTTATGAACGCCTCTGGGAACTACTTGCATTGCCACCCAGACTTTGGGGCTGCGGGCTTTCCTGGCCACCCTATCCTCAAAAGCACCTTTTTTTCACTTTTTCCCAGCACCGGCCTCCAATATGCTGAACTTCTTGGCCTGGCTCCCACAGTCAAGGTGGCAGCCAGAACAACCCTTGCTTTTTATGAACGCCTCTGGGAACTACTTGCATTGCCACCCAGACTTTGGGGCTGCGGGCTTTTCTGGCCACTCTATCCTGAAAAGCACCTTTTTTTCACTTTTTCCCAGCACCGGCCTCCAATATGCTGAACGTCCTCGCCTTGTTCCCACAGCCAAGGTGGCAGCCAGAACAACCCTTGCTTTTTATGAACGCCTCTGGGAACTACTTGCATTGCCACCCAGACTTTGGGGCTGCGGGCTTTTCTGGCCACTCTATCCTCAAAAGCACCTTTTTTTCACTTTTTCCCAGCACCGGCCTCCAATATGCCGAACTTCCTGGCCTGGCTCCCACAGCCAAGGTGGCAGCCAGAACACCTCTTGCTTTTTATGAACGCCTCTGGGAACTACTTGCATTGCCACCCAGACTTTGGGGCTGCGGGCTTTCCTGGCCACCCTATCCTCAAAAGCACCTTTTTTTCACTTTTTCCCAGCACCGGCCTCCAATATGCCGAATGTCCGGAGCTGACTCCCACAGCCAAGGTGGCAGCCAGAACAACCCTTGCTTTTTATGAACGCCTCTGGGAACTACTTGCATTGCCACCCAGACTTTGGGGCTGCGGGCTTTCCTGGCCACCCTATCCTCAAAAGCACCTTTTTTTCACTTTTTCCCAGCACCGGCCTCCAATATGCTGAACTTCTTGGCCTGGCTCCCACAGCCAAGGTGACAGCCAGAACAACCCTTGCTTTTTATGAACGCCTCTGGGAACTACTTGCATTGCCACCCAGACTTTGGGGCTGCGGGCTTTTCTGGCCACTCTATCCTCAAAAGCACCTTTTTTTCACTTTTTCCCAGCACCGGCCTCCAATATGCTGAACGTCCTCGCCTTGTTCCCGCAGCCAAGGTGACAGCCAGAACAACCCTTGCTTTTTATGAACGCCTCTGGGAACTACTTGCATTGCCAGCCAGACTTTGGGGCTGCGGGCTTTTCTAGCCACTCTGTCCTCAAAAGCACCTTTTTTTCACTTTTTCCCAGCACCGGCCTCCAATATGCCGAATGTCCGGAGCTGACTCCCACAGCCAAGGTGGCAGCCAGAACAACCCTTGCTTTTTATGAACGCCTCTGGGAACTACTTGCATTGCCACCCAGACTTTGGGGCTGCGGGCTTTCCTGGCCACCCTATCCTCAAAAGCACCTTTTTTTCACTTTTTCCCAGCACCGGCCTCCAATATGCCGAATGTCCGGAGCTGACTCCCACAGCCAAGGTGGCAGCCAGAACAACCCTTGCTTTTTATGAACGCCTCTGGGAACTACTTGCATTGCCACCCAGACTTTGGAGCTGCGGGCTTTCCTGGCCACCCTATCCTCAAAAGCACCTTTTTTTCACTTTTTCCCAGCACCGGCCTCCAATATGCTGAACTTCTTGGCCTGGCTCCCACAGCCAAGGTGACAGCCAGAACAACCCTTGCTTTTTATGAACGCCTCTGGGAACTACTTGCATTGCCACCCAGACTTTGGGGCTGCGGGCTTTCCTGGCCACCCTATCCTCAAAAGCACCTTTTTTTCACTTTTTCCCAGCACCGGCCTCCAATATGCCGAATATCCGGAGCTGACTCCCACAGCCAAGGTGGCAGCCAGAACAACCCTTGCTTTTTATGAACGCCTCTGGGAACTACTTGCATTGCCACCCAGACTTTGGGGCTGCGGGCTTTTCTGGCCACTCTATCCTCAAAAGCACCTTTTTTTCACTTTTTCCCAGCACCGGCCTCCAATATGCTGAACGTTCTCGCCTTGTTCCCGCAGCCAAGGTGACAGCCAGAACAACCCTTGCTTTTTATGAACGCCTCTGGGAACTACTTGCATTGCCACCCAGACTTTGGGGCTGCGGGCTTTCCTGGCCACCCTATCCTCAAAAGCACCTTTTTTTCACTTTTTCCCAGCACCGGCCTCCAATATGCCGAACATCCTGGCCTTGTTCCCACACCCAAGGTGGCAGCCAGAACACCTCTTGCTTTTTATGAACGCCTCTGGGAACTACTTGCATTGCCACCCAGACTTTGGGGCTGCGGGCTTTCCTGGCCACCCTATCCTCAAAAGCACCTTTTTTTCACTTTTTCCCAGCACCGGCCTCCAATATGCCGAATGTCCGGAGCTGACTCCCACAGCCAAGGTGGCAGCCAGAACAACCCTTGCTTTTTATGAACGCCTCTGGGAACTACTTGCATTGCCACCCAGACTTTGGGGCTGCGGGCTTTCCTGGCCACCCTATCCTCAAAAGCACCTTTTTTTCACTTTTTCCCAGCACCGGCCTCCAATATGCTGAACTTCTTGGCCTGGCTCCCACAGCCAAGGTGACAGCCAGAACAACCCTTGCTTTTTATGAACGCCTCTGGGAACTACTTGCATTGCCACCCAGACTTTGGGGCTGCGGGCTTTTCTGGCCACTCTATCCTGAAAAGCACCTTTTTTTCACTTTTTCCCAGCACCGGCCTCCAATATGCTGAACGTCCTCGCCTTGTTCCCACAGCCAAGGTGGCAGCCAGAACAACCCTTGCTTTTTATGAACGCCTCTGGGAACTACTTGCATTGCCACCCAGACTTTGGGGCTGCGGGCTTTTCTGGCCACTCTATCCTCAAAAGCACCTTTTTTTCACTTTTTCCCAGCACCGGCCTCCAATATGCCGAACTTCCTGGCCTGGCTCCCACACCCAAGGTGGCAGCCAGAACACCTCTTGCTTTTTATGAACGCCTCTGGGAACTACTTGCATTGCCACCCAGACTTTGGGGCTGCGGGCTTTCCTGGCCACCCTATCCTCAAAAGCACCTTTTTTTCACTTTTTCCCAGCACCGGCCTCCAATATGCCGAATGTCCGGAGCTGACTCCCACAGCCAAGGTGGCAGCCAGAACAACCCTTGCTTTTTATGAACGCCTCTGGGAACTACTTGCATTGCCACCCAGACTTTGGGGCTGCGGGCTTTCCTGGCCACCCTATCCTCAAAAGCACCTTTTTTTCACTTTTTCCCAGCACCGGCCTCCAATATGCTGAACTTCTTGGCCTGGCTCCCACAGCCAAGGTGACAGCCAGAACAACCCTTGCTTTTTATGAACGCCTCTGGGAACTACTTGCATTGCCACCCAGACTTTGGGGCTGCGGGCTTTTCTGGCCACTCTATCCTCAAAAGCACCTTTTTTTCACTTTTTCCCAGCACCGGCCTCCAATATGCTGAACGTCCTCGCCTTGTTCCCGCAGCCAAGGTGACAGCCAGAACAACCCTTGCTTTTTATGAACGCCTCTGGGAACTACTTGCATTGCCAGCCAGACTTTGGGGCTGCGGGCTTTTCTAGCCACTCTGTCCTCAAAAGCACCTTTTTTTCACTTTTTCCCAGCACCGGCCTCCAATATGCCGAATGTCCGGAGCTGACTCCCACAGCCAAGGTGGCAGCCAGAACAACCCTTGCTTTTTATGAACGCCTCTGGGAACTACTTGCATTGCCACCCAGACTTTGGGGCTGTGGGCTTTCCTGGCCACCCTATCCTCAAAAGCACCTTTTTTTCACTTTTTCCCAGCACCGGCCTCCAATATGCCGAATGTCCGGAGCTGACTCCCACACCCAAGGTGGCAGCCAGAACAACCCTTGCTTTTTATGAACGCCTCTGGGAACTACTTGCATTGCCACCCAGACTTTGGAGCTGCGGGCTTTCCTGGCCACCCTATCCTCAAAAGCACCTTTTTTTCACTTTTTCCCAGCACCGGCCTCCAATATGCTGAACTTCTTGGCCTGGCTCCCACAGCCAAGGTGACAGCCAGAACAACCCTTGCTTTTTATGAACGCCTCTGGGAACTACTTGCATTGCCACCCAGACTTTGGGGCTGCGGGCTTTTCTGGCCACTCTATCCTCAAAAGCACCTTTTTTTCACTTTTTCCCAGCACCGGCCTCCAATATGCTGAACGTCCTCGCCTTGTTCCCACAGCCAAGGTGGCAGCCAGAACAACCCTTGCTTTTTATGAACGCCTCTGGGAACTACTTGCATTGCCACCCAGACTTTGGGGCTGCGGGCTTTTCTGGCCACTCTATCCTCAAAAGCACCTTTTTTTCACTTTTTCCCAGCACCGGCCTCCAATATGCCGAACTTCCTGGCCTGGATCCCACAGCCAAGGTGGCAGCCAGAACACCTCTTGCTTTTTATGAACGCCTCTGGGAACTACTTGCATTGCCACCCAGACTTTGGGGCTGCGGGCTTTCCTGGCCACCCTATCCTCAAAAGCACCTTTTTTTCACTTTTTCCCAGCACCGGCCTCCAATATGCCGAACTTCCTGGCCTGGCTCCCACAGCCAAGGTGGCAGCCAGAACACCTCTTGCTTTTTATGAACGCCTCTGGGAACTACTTGCATTGCCACCCAGACTTTGGGGCTGCGGGCTTTCCTGGCCACCCTATCCTCAAAAGCACCTTTTTTTCACTTTTTCCCAGCACCGGCCTCCAATATGCCGAATGTCCGGAGCTGACTCCCACAGCCAAGGTGGCAGCCAGAACAACCCTTGCTTTTTATGAACGCCTCTGGGAACTACTTGCATTGCCACCCAGACTTTGGGGCTGCGGGCTTTTCTAGCCACTCTGTCCTCAAAAGCACCTTTTTTTCACTTTTTCCCAGCACCAGCCTCCAATATGCTGAACTTCTTGGCCTGGCTCCCACAGCCAAGGTGACAGCCAGAACAACCCTTGCTTTTTATGAACGCCTCTGGGAACTACTTGCATTGCCACCCAGACTTTGGGGCTGCAGGCTTTCCTGGCCACCCTATCCTCAAAAGCACCTTTTTTTCACTTTTTCCCAGCACCGGCCTCCAATATGCTGAACGTTCTCGCCTTGTTCCCGCAGCCAAGGTGACAGCCAGAACAACCCTTGCTTTTTATGAACGCCTCTGGGAACTACTTGCATTGCCACCCAGACTTTGGGGCTGCGGGCTTTCCTGGCCACCCTATCCTCAAAAGCACCTTTTTTTCACTTTTTCCCAGCACCGGCCTCCAATATGCCGAACATCCTGGCCTTGTTCCCACACCCAAGGTGGCAGCCAGAACACCTCTTGCTTTTTATGAACGCCTCTGGGAACTACTTGCATTGCCACCCAGACTTTGGGGCTGCGGGCTTTCCTGGCCACCCTATCCTCAAAAGCACCTTTTTTTCACTTTTTCCCAGCACCGGCCTCCAATATGCCGAATGTCCGGAGCTGACTCCCACAGCCAAGGTGGCAGCCAGAACAACCCTTGCTTTTTATGAACGCCTCTGGGAACTACTTGCATTGCCACCCAGACTTTGGGGCTGCGGGCTTTCCTGGCCACCCTATCCTCAAAAGCACCTTTTTTTCACTTTTTCCCAGCACCGGCCTCCAATATGCTGAACTTCTTGGCCTGGCTCCCACAGCCAAGGTGACAGCCAGAACAACCCTTGCTTTTTATGAACGCCTCTGGGAACTACTTGCATTGCCACCCAGACTTTGGGGCTGCGGGCTTTTCTGGCCACTCTATCCTGAAAAGCACCTTTTTTTCACTTTTTCCCAGCACCGGCCTCCAATATGCTGAACGTCCTCGCCTTGTTCCCACAGCCAAGGTGGCAGCCAGAACAACCCTTGCTTTTTATGAACGCCTCTGGGAACTACTTGCATTGCCACCCAGACTTTGGGGCTGCGGGCTTTTCTGGCCACTCTATCCTCAAAAGCACCTTTTTTTCACTTTTTCCCAGCACCGGCCTCCAATATGCCGAACTTCCTGGCCTGGCTCCCACACCCAAGGTGGCAGCCAGAACACCTCTTGCTTTTTATGAACGCCTCTGGGAACTACTTGCATTGCCACCCAGACTTTGGGGCTGCGGGCTTTCCTGGCCACCCTATCCTCAAAAGCACCTTTTTTTCACTTTTTCCCAGCACCGGCCTCCAATATGCCGAATGTCCGGAGCTGACTCCCACAGCCAAGGTGGCAGCCAGAACAACCCTTGCTTTTTATGAACGCCTCTGGGAACTACTTGCATTGCCACCCAGACTTTGGGGCTGCGGGCTTTCCTGGCCACCCTATCCTCAAAAGCACCTTTTTTTCACTTTTTCCCAGCACCGGCCTCCAATATGCTGAACTTCTTGGCCTGGCTCCCACAGCCAAGGTGACAGCCAGAACAACCCTTGCTTTTTATGAACGCCTCTGGGAACTACTTGCATTGCCACCCAGACTTTGGGGCTGCGGGCTTTTCTGGCCACCCTATCCTCAAAAGCACCTTTTTTTCACTTTTTCCCAGCACCGGCCTCCAATATGCTGAACGTCCTCGCCTTGTTCCCGCAGCCAAGGTGACAGCCAGAACAACCCTTGCTTTTTATGAACGCCTCTGGGAACTACTTGCATTGCCAGCCAGACTTTGGGGCTGCGGGCTTTTCTAGCCACTCTGTTCTCAAAAGCACCTTTTTTTCACTTTTTCCCAGCACCGGCCTCCAATATGCCGAATGTCCGGAGCTGACTCCCACAGCCAAGGTGGCAGCCAGAACAACCCTTGCTTTTTATGAACGCCTCTGGGAACTACTTGCATTGCCACCCAGAACTTTGGGGCTGTGGGCTTTCCTGGCCACCCTATCCTCAAAAGCACCTTTTTTTCACTTTTTCCAGCACCGGCCTCCAATATGCTGAACTTCTTGGCCTGGCTCCCACAGCCAAGGTGACAGCCAGAACAACCCTTGCTTTTTATGAACGCCTCTGGGAACTACTTGCATTGCCACCCAGACTTTGGGGCTGCGGGCTTTTCTGGCCACTCTATCCTCAAAAGCACCTTTTTTTCACTTTTTCCCAGCACCGGCCTCCAATATGCTGAACGTCCTCGCCTTGTTCCCGCAGCCAAGGTGACAGCCAGAACAACCCTTGCTTTTTATGAACGCCTCTGGGAACTACTTGCATTGCAGCCAGACTTTGGGGCTGCGGGCTTTTCTTCTAGCCACTCTGTCCTCAAAAGCACCTTTTTTTCACTTTTTCCCAGCACCGGCCTCCAATATGCCGAATGTCCGGAGCTGACTCCCACAGCCAAGGTGGCAGCCAGAACAACCCTTGCTTTTATGAACGCCTCTGGGAACTACTTGCATTGCCACCCAGACTTTGGGGCTGTGGGCTTTCCTGGCCACCCTATCCTCAAAAGCACCTTTTTTTCACTTTTTTCCCCAGCACCGGCCTCCAATATGCCGAATGTCCCGGAGCTGACTCCCACAGCCAAGGTGGCAGCCAGAACAACCCTTGCTTTTTATGAACGCCTCTGGGAACTACTTGCATTGCCACCCAGACTTTGGAGCTGCGGGCTTTCCTGGCCACCCTATCCTCAAAAGCACCTTTTTTTCACTTTTTCCCAGCACCGGCCTCCAATATGCTGAACTTCTTGGCCTGGCTCCCACAGCCAAGGTGACAGCCAGAACAACCCTTGCTTTTTATGAACGCCTCTGGGAACTACTTGCATTGCCACCCAGACTTTGGGGCTGCGGGCTTTCTGGCCACTCTATCCTCAAAAGCACCTTTTTTCACTTTTTCCCCAGCACCGGCCTCCAATATGCTGAACGTCCTCGCCTTGTTCCCACAGCCAAGGTGGCAGCCAGAACAACCCTTGCTTTTTATGAACGCCTCTGGGAACTACTTGCATTGCCACCCAGACTTTGGGGCTGCGGGCTTTTCTGGCCACTCTATCCTCAAAAGCACCTTTTTTTCACTTTTTCCCAGCACCGGCCTCCAATATGCCGAACTTCCTGGCCTGGATCCCACAGCCAAGGTGGCAGCCAGAACACCTCTTGCTTTTTATGAACGCCTCTGGGAACTACTTGCATTGCCACCCAGACTTTGGGGCTGCGGGCTTTCCTGGCCACCCTATCCTCAAAAGCACCTTTTTTTCACTTTTTCCCAGCACCGGCCTCCAATATGCCGAACTTCCTGGCCTGGCTCCCACAGCCAAGGTGGCAGCCAGAACACCTCTTGCTTTTTATGAACGCCTCTGGGAACTACTTGCATTGCCACCCAGACTTTGGGGCTGCGGGCTTTCCTGGCCACCCTATCCTCAAAAGCACCTTTTTTTCACTTTTTCCCAGCACCGGCCTCCAATATGCCGAATGTCCGGAGCTGACTCCCACAGCCAAGGTGGCAGCCAGAACAACCCTTGCTTTTTATGAACGCCTCTGGGAACTACTTGCATTGCCACCCAGACTTTGGGGCTGCGGGCTTTTCTAGCCACTCTGTCCTCAAAAGCACCTTTTTTTCACTTTTTCCCAGCACCGGCCTCCAATATGCTGAACTTCTTGGCCTGGCTCCCACAGCCAAGGTGACAGCCAGAACAACCCTTGCTTTTTATGAACGCCTCTGGGAACTACTTGCATTGCCACCCAGACTTTGGGGCTGCAGGCTTTCCTGGCCACCCTATCCTCAAAAGCACCTTTTTTTCATTTTTTCCCAGCACCGGCCTCCAATATGCCGAATGTCCGGAGCTGACTCCCACAGCCAAGGTGGCAGCCAGAAGAACCCTTGCTTTTTATGAACGCCTCTGGGAACTACTTGCATTGCCACCCAGACTTTGGGGCTGCGGGCTTTCCTGGCCACCCTATCCTCAAAAGCACCTTTTTTTCACTTTTTCCCAGCACCGGCCTCCAATATGCCGAATGTCCGGACCTGGCTCCCACAGCCAAGGTGGCAGCCAGAACAACCCTTGCTTTTTATGAACGCCTCTGGGAACTACTTGCATTGCCACCCAGACTTTGGGGCTGCGGGCTTTCCTGGCCACCCTATCCTCAAAAGCACCTTTTTTTCACTTTTTCCCAGCACCGGCCTCCAATATGCTGAACTTCTTGGCCTGGCTCCCACAGCCAAGGTGACAGCCAGAACAACCCTTGCTTTTTATGAACGCCTCTGGGAACTACTTGCATTGCCACCCAGACTTTGGGGCTGCGGGCTTTTCTGGCCACTCTATCCTGAAAAGCACCTTTTTTTCACTTTTTCCCAGCACCGGCCTCCAATATGCTGAACGTCCTCGCCTTGTTCCCACAGCCAAGGTGGCAGCCAGAACAACCCTTGCTTTTTATGAAC
>NW_027414435.1:0-58106 GCF_964106895.1 Numenius arquata
CCCGCAGAAGTCTGTAGGAGTCTGTGGATTCTGTCAGATTCCGGAGGGTTCCTGCAGGGTTCCGTAGGGACCCGTAGAGTTCCATAGTGGCTGGTAAAGTTCCGTAGGGCCCTGTGGGGTTCTGTATGGACCTGTAGGGTTCCGTAGGGGCCTGCAGGGTTCCGTAAGTGCCCGCAGGTGTCTGTAGGGTTCCGTAGGGGTCTGTAGGCACCTGCAGTGTTCTGTAGGAGCCCATAGGGTTTTAGTGAGGTTCCGTTGTGTTGCTAAGGGTCTTGTAGAGTGCTGTCGGGTCCTGGAGTATTCTGTAGGGTTCCAGAGGGGCTCGTAGGGTTCTGTCGAAATCTGTAGGGTTCCCTAGGGGCCCATAGAGTCCCGTAGATTGCCGTAGGGACCTGTAGGGTTGTGTAAGTGCTCGCAGGGGTTGGTAGGAGCTTGTAGGGTTCCATAAGTTTCCAGAGGGTTGTGTAGGGTTCCGTAGGGGCCTGTGGTGCTCCCTAAGGGCCTGTAGAGTCTCGTACGGTTCCGTAGGGGCCTGTGGTGTTCCCTAGGGGCCTGTAGAGTCTCTTAGAGTTCCGTAGGGTCCTGTAGGTTTCCATAAGCGCCCGCAGAGGTCTGAATGGGCCCGTACTGTTCCGTAAGGATCCATAGGGCTCCGTAGAGCTTCGTAGGTTCCCTAGAGGCCTCTGGAGTACCGCAGGAGCCAGTAGTGTTCTGTAGGGGCCGTAGGGTTCCTTCCATAGGAGCTGGCAGTGTTCCGTAGGGTCCTCTAGGGTTGAGTAAGTGCCCGCAGGAGTCTGTAGGAATCCGTGGGATTCTGTAAGGTTCTGGAGGGTTCTGCAGGGTTCCGTAGGGGCCCGTAGAGTTCCGTAGTGGCTGGTAAAGTTCCCTAGGGCCCTGTACCGTTCCGTAACTGCCTGCAAGGGTCTTTAGGCTTCCGTAGGGGCTGGTAGGGTTCCATAAAGTTCCGTGGGTTCCTGCAGAGTTCTGCAAGTGCCCGCAAGGGCCTGTAGGGGCCCACAGTGTTTCTGCAGGTTCCGTAGAGTTCCGGAGGGGCCATATTTTTCTGTAGTGGTGGTAGTATTCTGTAGGGGTCTGTAGGGTTCCGTAGGCGCCTGCAGTGTTCTGTAGGAGCCCATAGGGTTTTAGTGAGGTTCCGTTGTGTTGCTAAGGGTCTTGTAGAGTGGTGTCGGGTCCTGGAGTATTCTGTAGGGTTCCAGAGGGCCTCATAGGGTTCCATCGCAATCTATAGGGTTCCCTAGGGGCCCCTAGAGTCCCGTAGATTTCCGTAGGGACCTGTAGGGTTGTGTAAGTGCCCGCAGAAGTTTGTAGGAGTCTGTGGATTCTGTAAGGTTCTGAGGGTTCTGCAGGGTTCCGTAGGGACCCGTAGAGTTCCGTAGTGGCTGGTAAAGTTCCGTAGGGCCCTGTGGGGTTCTGTATGGACCTGTAGGGTTCCGTAGGGGCCTGCAGGGTTCCGTAAGTGCCCGCAGGTGTCTGTAGGGTTCCGTAGGGGTCTGTAGGGTTCCGTAGGCACCTGCAGTGTTCTGTAGGAGCCCATAGGGTTTTAGTGAGGTTCCGTTGTGTTGCTAAGGGTCTTGTAGAGTCCTGTCGGGTCCTGGAGTATTCTGTAGGGTTCCAGAGGGGCTGGTAGGGTTCCGTCGAAATCTGAAGGGTTCCCTAGGGGCCCGTAGAGTCCCGTAGATTTCCGTAGGGGCCTGTAGGGTTATGTAAGTGCCCGCAGGGGTTGGTAGGAGCTTGTAGGGTGCCATATGTTTCCGGAGGGTTGTGTAGGGTTCCGTAGGGGCCTGTGGTGTTCCCTAGGGGCCTGTAGAGTCTTGTACAGTTTCGGTAGGGTCCTGTAGGTTTCCATAAGCGCCCGCAGAGGTCTGAAGGGGCCCGCACTGTGCCGTAAGGATCCATAGGGTTCCGTAGAGTTTCGTAGGTTCCCTAGAGGCCTCTGGAGTACCGCAGGAGCCAGTAGTGTTCCGTAGGGTCCTCTAGGGTTGAGTAAGTGCCCGCAGGAGTCTGTAGGAATCCGTGGGATTCTGTAAGGTTCTGGAGGGTTCTGCAGGGTTCTGTAGGGGCCCGTAGAGTTCCATAGTGGCTGGTAAAGTTCCCTAGGGCCCTGTACCGTTCCGTAACTGCCTGCAAGGGTCTTTAGGCTTTTGTAGGGGCTGGCAGGGTTCCATAAAGTTCCGTGGGTTCCTGCAGAGTTCTGCAAGTGCCCGCAAGGGCCTGTAGGGGCCCACAGTGTTTCTGCCAGGTTCCGTAGAGTTCCGTAGGGGCCATATTTTTCTGTAGTGGCTGGTAGCATTCTGTAGGGGTCTGTAGGTTTCCGTAGGCACCTACAGTGTTCTGTAGGAGCCCATAGGGTTTTAGTGAGGTTCCGTTGTGTTGCTAAGGGTCTTGTAGAGTGGTGTCGGGTCCTGCAGTATTCTGTAGGGTTCCAGAGGGCCTCGTAGGGTTCCGTCGAAATCTGTAGGGTTCCCTAGGGGCCCATAGAGTCCCGTAGATTGCCGTAGGGACCTGTAGGGTTGTGTAAGTGCTCGCAGGGGTTGGTAGGAGCTTGTAGGGTTCCATATGTTTCCGGAGGGTTGTGTAGGGTTCCGTAGGGGCCTGTGGTGTTCCCTAAGGGCCTGTAGAGTCTCGTACGGTTCCGTAGGGGCCTGTGGTGTTCCCTAGGGGCCTGTAGAGTCTCGTACAGTTCCGTAGGGTCCTGTAGGTTTCCATAAGCGCCCGCAGAGGTCTGAATGGGCCCGTACTGTTCCGTAAGGATCCATAGGTCTCCGTAGAGCTTTGTAGGTTCCCTAGAGGCCTCTGGAGTACCGCAGGAGCCAGTAGTGTTCTGTAGGGGCCCGTAAGGTTCCTTCCATAGGAGCTGGCAGTGTTCCGTAGGGTCCTCTAGGGTTGAGTAAGTGCCCGCAGGAGTCTGTAGGAATCTGTGGGATTCTGTAAGGTTCTGCAGGGTTCCGTAGGGGCCCGTAGAGTTCCGTAGTGGCTGGTAAAGTTCCTTAGGGCCCTGTACCGTTCCGTAACTGCCTGCAATGGTCTTTAGGCTTCCGTAAGGGCTGGTAGGGTTCCATAAAGTTCCGTGGGTTCCTGCAGAGTTCTGCAAGTGCCCGCAAGGGCCTGTAGGGGCCCACAGTGTTTCTGCCAGGTTCCGTAGAGTTCCGTAGGGGCCATATTTTTCTGTAGTGGCTGGTAGTATTCCGTAGGGGTCTGTAGGTTTCCATAGGCACCTACAGTGTTCTGTAGGAGCCCATAGGGTTTTAGTGAGGTTCCGTTGTGTTGCTAAGGGTCTTATAGAGTGCTGTCGGGTCCTGGAGTATTCTGTAGGGTTCCAGAGGGGCTCGTAGGGTTCCCTCGAAATCTGTAGGGTTCCCTAGGGGCCCGTAGAGTCCCGTAGATTTCCGTAGGGACCTGTAGGGTTGTGTAAGTGCCCGCAGGGGTTGGTAGGAGCTTGTAGGGTGCCATATGTTTCCGGAGGGTTGTGTAGGGTTCCGTAGGGGCCTGTGGTGTTCCCTAGGGGCCTGTAGAGTATCGTACAGTTCCGTAGGGTCCTGTAGGTTTCCATAAGCGCCCGCAGAGGTCTGAAGGGGCCCATACTGTTCCGTAAGGATCCATAGGGTTCCGTAGAGCTTCGTAGGTTCCCTAGAGGCCTCTGGAGTACCGCAGGAGCCAGTAGTGTTCCGTAGGGTCCTCTAGGGTTGAGTAAGTGCCCGCAGGAGTCTGTAGGAATCCGTGGGATTCTGTAAGGTTCTGGAGGGTTCTGCAGGGTTCTGTAGGGGCCCGTAGAGTTCCGTAGTGGCTGGTAAAGTTCCGTAGGGCCCTGTGGGGTTCTGTATGGACCTGTAGGGTTCCATAGGGGCCTGCAGTGTTCTGTAAGTGCCCGTAGGTGTCTGTACGGGTCTGTAGGGTTCCGTAGGCACCTGCAGTGTTCTGTAGGAGCCCATAGGGTTTTAGTGAGGTTCCGTTGTGTTGCTAAGGGTCTTGTAGAGTGCTGTCGGGTCCTGGAGTATTCTGTAGGGTTCCAGAGGGCCTTGTAGGGTTCCGTCGAAATCTGAAGGGTTCCCTAGGGGCCCGTAGAGTCCCATAGATTTCCGTAGGGGCCTGTAGGGTTGTTTAAGTGCCCGCAGAAGTCTGTAGGAGTCTGTGGGATTCTGTCAGATTCCGGAGGGTTCCTGCAGGGTTCCGTAGGGACCCGTAGAGTTCCATAGTGGCTGGTAAAGTTCCGTAGGGCCCTGTGGGGTTCTGTATGGACCTGTAGGGTTCCGTAGGGGCCTGCAGGGTTCCGTAAGTGCCCGCAGGTGTCTGTAGGGTTCCGTAGGGGTCTGTAGGCACCTGCAGTGTTCTGTAGGAGCCCATAGGGTTTTAGTGAGGTTCCGTTGTGTTGCTAAGGGTCTTGTAGAGTGCTGTCGGGTCCTGGAGTATTCTGTAGGGTTCCAGAGGGGCTCGTAGGGTTCTGTCGAAATCTGTAGGGTTCCCTAGGGGCCCATAGAGTCCCGTAGATTGCCGTAGGGACCTGTAGGGTTGTGTAAGTGCTCGCAGGGGTTGGTAGGAGCTTGTAGGGTTCCATAAGTTTCCAGAGGGTTGTGTAGGGTTCCGTAGGGGCCTGTGGTGTTCCCTAAGGGCCTGTAGAGTCTCGTACGGTTCCGTAGGGGCCTGTGGTGTTCCCTAGGGGCCTGTAGAGTCTCGTACAGTTCCGTAGGGTCCTGTAGGTTTCCATAAGCGCCCGCAGAGGTCTGAATGGGCCCGTACTGTTCCGTAAGGATCCATAGGGCTCCGTAGAGCTTCGTAGGTTCCCTAGAGGCCTCTGGAGTACCGCAGGAGCCAGTAGTGTTCTGTAGGGGCCCGTAGGGTTCCTTCCATAGGAGCTGGCAGTGTTCCGTAGGGTCCTCTAGGGTTGAGTAAGTGCCCGCAGGAGTCTGTAGGAATCCGTGGGATTCTGTAAGGTTCTGGAGGGTTCTGCAGGGTTCCGTAGGGGCCCGTAGAGTTCCGTAGTGGCTGGTAAAGTTCCCTAGGGCCCTGTACCGTTCCGTAACTGCCTGCAAGGGTCTTTAGGCTTCCGTAGGGGCTGGTAGGGTTCCATAAAGTTCCGTGGGTTCCTGCAGAGTTCTGCAAGTGCCCGCAAGGGCCTGTAGGGGCCCACAGTGTTTCTGCCAGGTTCCGTAGAGTTCCGTAGGGGCCATATTTTTCTGTAGTGGCTGGTAGCATTCTGTAGGGGTCTGTAGGTTTCCGTAGGCACCTACAGTGTTCTGTAGGAGCCCATAGGGTTTTAGTGAGGTTCCGTTGTGTTGCTAAGGGTCTTGTAGAGTGGTGTCGGGTCCTGCAGTATTCTGTAGGGTTCCAGAGGGCCTCGTAGGGTTCCGTCGAAATCTGTAGGGTTCCCTAGGGGCCCATAGAGTCCCGTAGATTGCCGTAGGGACCTGTAGGGTTGTGTAAGTGCTCGCAGGGGTTGGTAGGAGCTTGTAGGGTTCCATATGTTTCCGGAGGGTTGTGTAGGGTTCCGTAGGGGCCTGTGGTGTTCCCTAAGGGCCTGTAGAGTCTCGTACGGTTCCGTAGGGGCCTGTGGTGTTCCCTAGGGGCCTGTAGAGTCTCGTACAGTTCCGTAGGGTCCTGTAGGTTTCCATAAGCGCCCGCAGAGGTCTGAATGGGCCCGTACTGTTCCGTAAGGATCCATAGGTCTCCGTAGAGCTTTGTAGGTTCCCTAGAGGCCTCTGGAGTACCGCAGGAGCCAGTAGTGTTCTGTAGGGGCCCGTAAGGTTCCTTCCATAGGAGCTGGCAGTGTTCCGTAGGGTCCTCTAGGGTTGAGTAAGTGCCCGCAGGAGTCTGTAGGAATCTGTGGGATTCTGTAAGGTTCTGCAGGGTTCCGTAGGGGCCCGTAGAGTTCCGTAGTGGCTGGTAAAGTTCCTTAGGGCCCTGTACCGTTCCGTAACTGCCTGCAATGGTCTTTAGGCTTCCGTAAGGGCTGGTAGGGTTCCATAAAGTTCCGTGGGTTCCTGCAGAGTTCTGCAAGTGCCCGCAAGGGCCTGTAGGGGCCCACAGTGTTTCTGCCAGGTTCCGTAGAGTTCCGTAGGGGCCATATTTTTCTGTAGTGGCTGGTAGTATTCTGTAGGGGTCTGTAGGTTTCCGTAGGCACCTACAGTGTTCTGTAGGAGCCCATAGGGTTTTAGTGAGGTTCCGTTGTGTTGCTAAGGGTCTTATAGAGTGCTGTCGGGTCCTGGAGTATTCTGTAGGGTTCCAGAGGGCCTCGTAGGGTTCCGTCGAAATCTGTAGGGTTCCCTAGGGGCCCATAGAGTCCCGTAGATTGCCGTAGGGACCTGTAGGGTTGTGTAAGTGCTCGCAGGGGTTGGTAGGAGCTTGTAGGGTGCCATATGTTTCCGGAGGGTTGTGTAGGGTTCCGTAGGGGCCTGTGGTGTTCCCTAGGGGCCTGTAGAGTCTCGTACAGTTCCGTAGGGTCCTGTAGGTTTCCATAAGCGCCCGCAGAGGTCTGAAGGGGCCCATACTGTTCCGTAAGGATCCATAGGGTTCCGTAGAGCTTCGTAGGTTCCCTAGAGGCCTCTGGAGTACCGCAGGAGCCAGTAGTGTTCCGTAGGGTCCTCTAGGGTTGAGTAAGTGCCCGCAGGAGTCTGTAGGAATCCGTGGGATTCTGTAAGGTTCTGGAGGGTTCTGCAGGGTTCTGTAGGGGCCCGTAGAGTTCCGTAGTGGCTGGTAAAGTTCCGTAGGGCCCTGTGGGGTTCTTTATGGACCTGTAGGGTTCCGTAGGGCCTGCAGTGTTCTGTAAGTGCCCGTAGGTGTCTGTACGGGTCTGTAGGGTTCCGTAGGCACCTGCAGTGTTCTGTAGGAGCCCATAGGGTTTTAGTGAGGTTCCGTTGTGTTGCTAAGGGTCTTGTAGAGTGCTGTCGGGTCCTGGAGTATTCTGTAGGGTTCCAGAGGGCCTTGTAGGGTTCCGTCGAAATCTGAAGGGTTCCCTAGGGGCCCGTAGAGTCCCATAGATTTCCGTAGGGGCCTGTAGGGTTGTTTAAGTGCCCGCAGAAGTCTGTAGGAGTCTGTGGGATTCTGTCAGATTCCGGAGGGTTCCTGCAGGGTTCCGTAGGGACCCGTAGAGTTCCATAGTGGCTGGTAAAGTTCCGTAGGGCCCTGTGGGGTTCTGTATGGACCTGTAGGGTTCCGTAGGGGCCTGCAGGGTTCCGTAAGTGCCCGCAGGTGTCTGTAGGGTTCCGTAGGGGTCTGTAGGCACCTGCAGTGTTCTGTAGGAGCCCATAGGGTTTTAGTGAGATTCCGTTGTGTTGCTAAGGGTCTTATAGAGTGCTGTCGGGTCCTGGAGTATTCTGTAGGGTTCCAGAGGGGCTCGTAGGGTTCCGTCGAAATCTGTAGGGTTCCCTAGGGGCCCGTAGAGTCCCGTAGATTGCCGTAGGGACCTGTAGGGTTGTGTAAGTGCTCGCAGGGGTTGGTAGGAGCTTGTAGGGTTCCATAAGTTTCCAGAGGGTTGTGTAGGGTTCCGTAGGGGCCTGTGGTGTTCCCTAAGGGCCTGTAGAGTCTCGTACGGTTCCGTAGGGGCCTGTGGTGTTCCCTAGGAGCCTGTAGAGTCTCGTACAGTTCCGTAGGGTCCTGTAGGTTTCCATAAGCGCCCGCAGAGGTCTGAAGGGGCCCATACTGTTCCGTAAGGATCCATAGGGTTCCGTAGAGCTTCGTAGGTTCCCTAGAGGCCTCTGGAGTACCGCAGGAGCCAGTAGTGTTCTGTAGGGGCCCGTAGGGTTCCTTCCATAGGAGCTGGCAGTGTTCCGTAGGGTCCTCTAGGGTTGTGTAAGTGCCCGCAGGAGTCTCTAGGAATCCGTGGGATTCTGTAAGGTTCTGGAGGGTTCTGCAAGGTTCCGTAGGGGCCCGTAGAGTTCCGTAGTGGCTGGTAAAGTTCCCTAGGGCCCTGTACCGTTCCGTAACTGCCTGCAATGGTCTTTAGGCTTCCGTAGGGGCTGGTAGGGTTCCATAAAGTTCCGTGGGTTCCTGCAGAGTTCTGCAAGTGCCCGCAAGGGCCTGTAGGGGCCCACAGTGTTTCTGCCAGGTTCCGTAGAGTTCCGGAGGGGCCATATTTTTCTGTAGTGGTGGTAGTATTCTGTAGGGGTCTGTAGGGTTCCGTAGGCGCCTGCAGTGTTCTGTAGGAGCCCATAGGGTTTTAGTGAGGTTCCGTTGTGTTGCTAAGGGTCTTGTAGAGTGGTGTCGGGTCCTGGAGTATTCTGTAGGGTTCCAGAGGGCCTCATAGGGTTCCATCGCAATCTATAGGGTTCCCTAGGGGCCCCTAGAGTCCTGTAGATTTCCGTAGGGACCTGTAGGGTTGTGTAAGTGCCCGCAGAAGTCTGTAGGAGTCTGTGGGATTCTGTAAGGTTCTGGAGGGTTCTGCAGGGTTCCGTAGGGACCCGTAGAGTTCCGTAGTGGCTGGTAAAGTTCCGTAGGCCCTGTGGGGTTCTGTATGGACCTGTAGGGTTCCGTAGGGGCCTGCAGGGTTCCGTAAGTGCCCGCAGGTGTCTGTAGGGTTTCGTAGGGGTCTGTAGGGTTCCGTAGGCACCTGCAGTGTTCTGTAGGAGCCCATAGGGTTTTAGTGAGGTTCCGTTGTGTTGCTAAGGGTCTTGTAGAGTCCTGTCGGGTCCTGGAGTATTCTGTAGGGTTCCAGAGGGGCTGGTAGGGTTCCGTCGAAATCTGAAGGGTTCCCTAGGGGCCCGTAGAGTCCCGTATATTTCCGTAGGGGCCTGTAGGTTTATGTAAGTGCCCGCAGGGGTTGGTAGGAGCTTGTAGGGTGCCATATGTTTCCGGAGGGTTGTGTAGGGTTCCGTAGGGGCCTGTGGTGTTCCCTAGGGGCCTGTAGAGTCTCGTACAGTTTCGGTAGGGTCCTGTAGGTTTCCATAAGCGCCCGCAGAGGTCTGAAGGGGCCCGTACTGTGCCGTAAGGATCCATAGGGTTCCGTAGAGTTTCGTAGGTTCCCTAGAGGCCTCTGGAGTACCGCAGGAGCCAGTAGTGTTCCGTAGGGTCCTCTAGGGTTGAGTAAGTGCCCGCAGGAGTCTGTAGGAATCCGTGGGATTCTGTAAGGTTCTGGAGGGTTCTGCAGGGTTCCGTAGGGGCCCGTAGAGTTCCATAGTGGCTGGTAAAGTTCCCTAGGGCCCTGTACCGTTCCGTAACTGCCTGCAAGGGTCTTTAGGCTTCCGTAGGGGCTGGTAGGGTTCCATAAAGTTCCGTGGGTTCCTGCAGAGTTCTGCAAGTGCCCGCAAGGGCCTGTAGGGGCCCACAGTGTTTCTGCCAGGTTCCGTAGAGTTCCGTAGGGGCCATATTTTTCTGTAGTGGCTGGTAGTATTCTGTAGGGGTCTGTAGGTTTCCGTAGGCACCTACAGTGTTCTGTAGGAGCCCATAGGGTTTTAGTGAGGTTCCGTTGTGTTGCTAAGGGTCTTGTAGAGTGCTGTCGGGTCCTGGAGTATTCTGTAGGGTTCCAGAGGGGCTCGTAGGGTTCCGTCGAAATCTGTAGGCTTCCGTAGGGGCCCGTGGAGTCCCGTAGATTTCCGTAGGGACCTGTAGGGTTGTGTAAGTGCCCGCAGGGCTTGGTAGGAGCTTGTAGGGTGCCATATGTTTCTGGAGGGTTGTGTAGGGTTCCGTAGGGGCCTGTGGTGTTCCCTAAGGGCCTGTAGAGTCTCGTACGGTTCCGTAGGGGCCTGTGGTGTTCCCTAGGGGCCTGTAGAGTCTCGTACAGTTCCGTAGGGTCCTGTAGGTTTCCATAAGCGCCCGCAGAGGTCTGAAGGGGCCCGTACTGTTCCGTAAGGATCCATAGGGCTCCGTAGAGCTTCGTAGGTTCCCTAGAGGCCTCTGGAGTACCGCAGGAGCCAGTAGTGTTCTGTAGGGGCCCGTAAGGTTCCTTCCATAGGAGCTGGCAGTGTTCCGTAGGGTCCTCTAGGGTTGAGTAAGTGCCCGCAGGAGTCTGTAGGAATCTGTGGGATTCTGTAAGGTTCTGCAGGGTTCCGTAGGGGCCCGTAGAGTTCCGTAGTGGCTGGTAAAGTTCCTTAGGGCCCTGTACCATTCCGTAACTGCCTGCAATGGTCTTTAGGCTTCCGTAAGGGCTGGTAGGGTTCCATAAAGTTCCATGGGTTCCTGCAGAGTTCTGCAAGTGCCCGCAAGGGCCTGTAGGGGCCCACAGTGTTTCTGCCAGGTTCCGTAGAGTTCCGTAGGGGCCATATTTTTCTGTAGTGGCTGGTAGTATTCTGTAGGGGTCTGTAGGTTTCCGTAGGCACCTACAGTGTTCTGTAGGAGCCCATAGGGTTTTAGTGAGGTTCCGTTGTGTTGCTAAGGGTCTTATAGAGTGCTGTCGGGTCCTGGAGTATTCTGTAGGGTTCCAGAGGGCCTCGTAGGGTTCCGTCGAAATCTGTAGGGTTCCCTAGGGGCCCATAGAGTCCCGTAGATTGCCGTAGGGACCTGTAGGGTTGTGTAAGTGCTCGCAGGGGTTGGTAGGAGCTTGTAGGGTGCCATATGTTTCCGGAGGGTTGTGTAGGGTTCCGTAGGGGCCTGTGGTGTTCCCTAAGGGCCTGTAGAGTCTCGTACAGTTCCGTAGGGTCCTGTAGGTTTCCATAAGCGCCCGCAGAGGTCTGAAGGGGCCCATACTGTTCCGTAAGGATCCATAGGGTTCCGTAGAGCTTCGTAGGTTCCCTAGAGGCCTCTGGAGTACCGCAGGAGCCAGTAGTGTTCCGTAGGGTCCTCTAGGGTTGAGTAAGTGCCCGCAGGAGTCTGTAGGAATCCGTGGGATTCTGTAAGGTTCTGGAGGGTTCTGCAGGGTTCTGTAGGGGCCCGTAGAGTTCCGTAGTGGCTGGTAAAGTTCCGTAGGGCCCTGTGGGGTTCTTTATGGACCTGTAGGGTTCCATAGGGCCTGCAGTGTTCTGTAAGTGCCCGTAGGTGTCTGTACGGGTCTGTAGGGTTCCGTAGGCACCTACAGTGTTCTGTAGGAGCCCATAGGGTTTTAGTGAGGTTCCGTTGTGTTGCTAAGGGTCTTGTAGAGTGCTGTCGGGTCCTGGAGTATTCTGTAGGGTTCCAGAGGGCCTTGTAGGGTTCCGTCGAAATCTGAAGGGTTCCCTAGGGGCCCGTAGAGTCCCATAGATTTCCGTAGGGGCCTGTAGGGTTGTTTAAGTGCCCGCAGAAGTCTGTAGGAGTCTGTGGGATTCTGTCAGATTCCGGAGGGTTCTGCAGGGTTCCGTAGGGACCCGTAGAGTTCCATAGTGGCTGGTAAAGTTCCGTAGGGCCCTGTGGGGTTCTGTATGGACCTGTAGGGTTCCGTAGGGGCCTGCAGTGTTCTGTAAGTGCCCGTAGGTGTCTGTACGGGTCTGTAGGGTTCCGTAGGCACCTGCAGTGTTCTGTAGGAGCCCATAGGGTTTTAGTGAGGTTCCGTTGTGTTGCTAAGGGTCTTATAGAGTGCTGTCGGGTCCTGGAGTATTCTGTAGGGTTCCAGAGGGGCTCGTAGGGTTCCGTCGAAATCTGTAGGGTTCCCTAGGGGCCCGTAGAGTCCCGTAGATTGCCGTAGGGACCTGTAGGGTTGTGTAAGTGCTCGCAGGTGTTGGTAGGAGCTTGTAGGGTTCCATAAGTTTCCAGAGGGTTGTGTAGGGTTCCGTAGGGGCCTGTGGTGTTCCCTAAGGGCCTGTAGAGTCTCGTACGGTTCCGTAGGGGCCTGTGGTGTTCCCTAGGAGCCTGTAGAGTCTCGTACAGTTCCGTAGGGTCCTGTAGGTTTCCATAAGCGCCCGCAGAGGTCTGAAGGGGCCCATACTGTTCCGTAAGGATCCATAGGGTTCCGTAGAGCTTCGTAGGTTCCCTAGAGGCCTCTGGAGTACCGCAGGAGCCAGTAGTGTTCTGTAGGGGCCCGTAGGGTTCCTTCCATAGGAGCTGGCAGTGTTCCGTAGGGTCCTCTAGGGTTGTGTAAGTGCCCGCAGGAGTCTCTAGGAATCCGTGGGATTCTGTAAGGTTCTGGAGGGTTCTGCAAGGTTCCGTAGGGGCCCGTAGAGTTCCGTAGTGGCTGGTAAAGTTCCCTAGGGCCCTGTACCGTTCCGTAACTGCCTGCAATGGTCTTTAGGCTTCCGTAGGGGCTGGTAGGGTTCCATAAAGTTCCGTGGGTTCCTGCAGAGTTCTGCAAGTGCCCGCAAGGGCCTGTAGGGGCCCACAGTGTTTCTGCCAGGTTCCGTAGAGTTCCGGAGGGGCCATATTTTTCTGTAGTGGTGGTAGTATTCTGTAGGGGTCTGTAGGGTTCCGTAGGCGCCTGCAGTGTTCTGTAGGAGCCCATAGGGTTTTAGTGAGGTTCCGTTGTGTTGCTAAGGGTCTTGTAGAGTGGTGTCGGGTCCTGGAGTATTCTGTAGGGTTCCAGAGGGCCTCATAGGGTTCCATCGCAATCTATAGGGTTCCCTAGGGGCCCCTAGAGTCCTGTAGATTTCCGTAGGGACCTGTAGGGTTGTGTAAGTGCCCGCAGAAGTCTGTAGGAGTCTGTGGGATTCTGTAAGGTTCTGGAGGGTTCTGCAGGGTTCCGTAGGGACCCGTAGAGTTCCGTAGTGGCTGGTAAAGTTCCGTAGGCCCTGTGGGGTTCTGTATGGACCTGTAGGGTTCCGTAGGGGCCTGCAGGGTTCCGTAAGTGCCCGCAGGTGTCTGTAGGGTTTCGTAGGGGTCTGTAGGGTTCCGTAGGCACCTGCAGTGTTCTGTAGGAGCCCATAGGGTTTTAGTGAGGTTCCGTTGTGTTGCTAAGGGTCTTGTAGAGTCCTGTCGGGTCCTGGAGTATTCTGTAGGGTTCCAGAGGGCCTCATAGGTTTCCATCGAAATCTGAAGGGTTCCCTAGGGGCCCGTAGAGTCCCGTATATTTCCGTAGGGGCCTGTAGGGTTATGTAAGTGCCCGCAGGGGTTGGTAGGAGCTTGTAGGGTGCCATATGTTTCCGGAGGGTTGTGTAGGGTTCCGTAGGGGCCTGTGGTGTTCCCTAGGGGCCTGTAGAGTCTCGTACAGTTTCGGTAGGGTCCTGTAGGTTTCCATAAGCGCCCGCAGAGGTCTGAAGGGGCCCGTACTGTGCCGTAAGGATCCATAGGGTTCCGTAGAGTTTCGTAGGTTCCCTAGAGGCCTCTGGAGTACCGCAGGAGCCAGTAGTGTTCCGTAGGGTCCTCTAGGGTTGAGTAAGTGCCCGCAGGAGTCTGTAGGAATCCGTGGGATTCTGTAAGGTTCTGGAGGGTTCTGCAGGGTTCCGTAGGGGCCCGTAGAGTTCCATAGTGGCTGGTAAAGTTCCCTAGGGCCCTGTACCGTTCCGTAACTGCCTGCAAGGGTCTTTAGGCTTCCGTAGGGGCTGGTAGGGTTCCATAAAGTTCCGTGGGTTCCTGCAGAGTTCTGCAAGTGCCCGCAAGGGCCTGTAGGGGCGCACAGTGTTTCTGCCAGGTTCCGTAGAGTTCCGTAGGGGCCATATTTTTCTGTAGTGGCTGGTAGTATTCTGTAGGGGTCTGTAGGTTTCCGTAGGCACCTACAGTGTTCTGTAGGAGCCCATAGGGTTTTAGTGAGGTTCCGTTGTGTTGCTAAGGGTCTTGTAGAGTGCTGTCGGGTCCTGGAGTATTCTGTAGGGTTCCAGAGGGGCTCGTAGGGTTCCGTCGAAATCTGTAGGCTTCCGTAGGGGCCCGTGGAGTCCCGTAGATTTCCGTAGGGACCTGTAGGGTTGTGTAAGTGCCCGCAGGGCTTGGTAGGAGCTTGTAGGGTGCCATATGTTTCTGGAGGGTTGTGTAGGGTTCCGTAGGGGCCTGTGGTGTTCCCTAAGGGCCTGTAGAGTCTCGTACGGTTCCGTAGGGGCCTGTGGTGTTCCCTAGGGGCCTGTAGAGTCTCGTACAGTTCCGTAGGGTCCTGTAGGTTTCCATAAGCGCCCGCAGAGGTCTGAAGGGGCCCGTACTGTTCCGTAAGGATCCATAGGTCTCCGTAGAGCTTTGTAGGTTCCCTAGAGGCCTCTGGAGTACCGCAGGAGCCAGTAGTGTTCTGTAGGGGCCCGTAAGGTTCCTTCCATAGGAGCTGGCAGTGTTCCGTAGGGTCCTCTAGGGTTGAGTAAGTGCCCGCAGGAGTCTGTAGGAATCTGTGGGATTCTGTAAGGTTCTGCAGGGTTCCGTAGGGGCCCGTAGAGTTCCGTAGTGGCTGGTAAAGTTCCTTAGGGCCCTGTACCGTTCCGTAACTGCCTGCAATGGTCTTTAGGCTTCCGTAAGGGCTGGTAGGGTTCCATAAAGTTCCGTGGGTTCCTGCAGAGTTCTGCAAGTGCCCGCAAGGGCCTGTAGGGGCCCACAGTGTTTCTGCCAGGTTCCGTAGAGTTCCGTAGGGGCCATATTTTTCTGTAGTGGCTGGTAGTATTCTGTAGGGGTCTGTAGGTTTCCGTAGGCACCTACAGTGTTCTGTAGGAGCCCATAGGGTTTTAGTGAGGTTCCGTTGTGTTGCTAAGGGTCTTATAGAGTGCTGTCGGGTCCTGGAGTATTCTGTAGGGTTCCAGAGGGCCTCGTAGGGTTCCGTCGAAATCTGTAGGGTTCCCTAGGGGCCCATAGAGTCCCGTAGATTGCCGTAGGGACCTGTAGGGTTGTGTAAGTGCTCGCAGGGGTTGGTAGGAGCTTGTAGGGTGCCATATGTTTCCGGAGGGTTGTGTAGGGTTCCGTAGGGGCCTGTGGTGTTCCCTAGGGGCCTGTAGAGTCTCGTACAGTTCCGTAGGGTCCTGTAGGTTTCCATAAGCGCCCGCAGAGGTCTGAAGGGGCCCATACTGTTCCGTAAGGATCCATAGGGTTCCGTAGAGCTTCGTAGGTTCCCTAGAGGCCTCTGGAGTACCGCAGGAGCCAGTAGTGTTCCGTAGGGTCCTCTAGGGTTGAGTAAGTGCCCGCAGGAGTCTGTAGGAATCCGTGGGATTCTGTAAGGTTCTGGAGGGTTCTGCAGGGTTCTGTAGGGGCCCGTAGAGTTCCGTAGTGGCTGGTAAAGTTCCGTAGGGCCCTGTGGGGTTCTTTATGGACCTGTAGGGTTCCATAGGGCCTGCAGTGTTCTGTAAGTGCCCGTAGGTGTCTGTACGGGTCTGTAGGGTTCCGTAGGCACCTACAGTGTTCTGTAGGAGCCCATAGGGTTTTAGTGAGGTTCCGTTGTGTTGCTAAGGGTCTTGTAGAGTGCTGTCGGGTCCTGGAGTATTCTGTAGGGTTCCAGAGGGCCTTGTAGGGTTCCGTCGAAATCTGAAGGGTTCCCTAGGGGCCCGTAGAGTCCCATAGATTTCCGTAGGGGCCTGTAGGGTTGTTTAAGTGCCCGCAGAAGTCTGTAGGAGTCTGTGGGATTCTGTCAGATTCCGGAGGGTTCTGCAGGGTTCCGTAGGGACCCGTAGAGTTCCATAGTGGCTGGTAAAGTTCCGTAGGGCCCTGTGGGGTTCTGTATGGACCTGTAGGGTTCCGTAGGGGCCTGCAGTGTTCTGTAAGTGCCCGTAGGTGTCTGTACGGGTCTGTAGGGTTCCGTAGGCACCTGCAGTGTTCTGTAGGAGCCCATAGGGTTTTAGTGAGATTCCGTTGTGTTGCTAAGGGTCTTATAGAGTGCTGTCGGGTCCTGGAGTATTCTGTAGGGTTCCAGAGGGGCTCGTAGGGTTCCGTCGAAATCTGTAGGGTTCCGTAGGGGCCCGTAGAGTCCCGTAGATTGCCGTAGGGACCTGTAGGGTTGTGTAAGTGCTCGCAGGGGTTGGTAGGAGCTTGTAGGGTTCCATAAGTTTCCAGAGGGTTGTGTAGGGTTCCGTAGGGGCCTGTGGTGTTCCCTAAGGGCCTGTAGAGTCTCGTACGGTTCCGTAGGGGCCTGTGGTGTTCCCTAGGGGCCTGTAGAGTCTCGTACAGTTCCGTAGGGTCCTGTAGGTTTCCATAAGCGCCCGCAGAGGTCTGAAGGGGCCCATACTGTTCCGTAAGGATCCATAGGGTTCCGTAGAGCTTCGTAGGTTCCCTAGAGGCCTCTGGAGTACCGCAGGAGCCAGTAGTGTTCCGTAGGGTCCTCTAGGGTTGAGTAAGTGCCCGCAGGAGTCTGTAGGAATCCGTGGGATTCTGTAAGGTTCTGGAGGGTTCTGCAGGGTTCCGTAGGGGCCCGTAGAGTTCCGTAGTGGCTGGTAAAGTTCCGTAGGGCCCTGTGGGGTTCTTTATGGACCTGTAGGGTTCCATAGGGCCTGCAGTGTTCTGTAAGTGCCCGTAGGTGTCTGTACGGGTCTGTAGGGTTCCGTAGGCACCTACAGTGTTCTGTAGGAGCCCATAGGGTTTTAGTGAGGTTCCGTTGTGTTGCTAAGGGTCTTGTAGAGTGCTGTCGGGTCCTGGAGTATTCTGTAGGGTTCCAGAGGGCCTTGTAGGGTTCCGTCGAAATCTGAAGGGTTCCCTAGGGGCCCGTAGAGTCCCATAGATTTCCGTAGGGGCCTGTAGGGTTGTTTAAGTGCCCGCAGAAGTCTGTAGGAGTCTGTGGGATTCTGTCAGATTCCGGAGGGTTCTGCAGGGTTCCGTAGGGACCCGTAGAGTTCCATAGTGGCTGGTAAAGTTCCGTAGGGCCCTGTGGGGTTCTGTATGGACCTGTAGGGTTCCGTAGGGGCCTGCAGTGTTCTGTAAGTGCCCGTAGGTGTCTGTACGGGTCTGTAGGGTTCCGTAGGCACCTGCAGTGTTCTGTAGGAGCCCATAGGGTTTTAGTGAGATTCCGTTGTGTTGCTAAGGGTCTTATAGAGTGCTGTCGGGTCCTGGAGTATTCTGTAGGGTTCCAGAGGGGCTCGTAGGGTTCCGTCGAAATCTGTAGGGTTCCGTAGGGGCCCGTAGAGTCCCGTAGATTGCCGTAGGGACCTGTAGGGTTGTGTAAGTGCTCGCAGGGGTTGGTAGGAGCTTGTAGGGTTCCATAAGTTTCCAGAGGGTTGTGTAGGGTTCCGTAGGGGCCTGTGGTGTTCCCTAAGGGCCTGTAGAGTCTCGTACGGTTCCGTAGGGGCCTGTGGTGTTCCCTAGGGGCCTGTAGAGTCTCGTACAGTTCCGTAGGGTCCTGTAGGTTTCCATAAGCGCCCGCAGAGGTCTGAAGGGGCCCATACTGTTCCGTAAGGATCCATAGGGTTCCGTAGAGCTTCGTAGGTTCCCTAGAGGCCTCTGGAGTACCGCAGGAGCCAGTAGTGTTCTGTAGGGGCCCGTAGGGTTCCTTCCATAGGAGCTGGCAGTGTTCCGTAGGGTCCTCTAGGGTTGTGTAAGTGCCCGCAGGAGTCTCTAGGAATCCGTGGGATTCTGTAAGGTTCTGGAGGGTTCTGCAAGGTTCCGTAGGGGCCCGTAGAGTTCCGTAGTGGCTGGTAAAGTTCCCTAGGGCCCTGTACCGTTCCGTAACTGCCTGCAATGGTCTTTAGGCTTCCGTAGGGGCTCGTAGGGTTCCATAAAGTTCCGTGGGTTCCTGCAGAGTTCTGCAAGTGCCCGCAAGGGCCTGTAGGGGCCCACAGTGTTTCTGCCAGGTTCCGTAGAGTTCCGGAGGGGCCATATTTTTCTGTAGTGGTGGTAGTATTCTGTAGGGGTCTGTAGGGTTCCGTAGGCACCTACAGTGTTCTGTAGGAGCCCATAGGGTTTTAGTGAGGTTCCGTTGTGTTGCTAAGGGTCTTATAGAGTGCTGTCGGGTCCTGGAGTATTCTGTAGGGTTCCAGAGGGCCTCGTAGGGTTCCGTCGAAATCTGTAGGGTTCCCTAGGGGCCCATAGAGTCCCGTAGATTGCCGTAGGGACCTGTAGGGTTGTGTAAGTGCTCGCAGGGGTTGGTAGGAGCTTGTAGGGTGCCATATGTTTCCGGAGGGTTGTGTAGGGTTCCGTAGGGGCCTGTGGTGTTCCCTAGGGGCCTGTAGAGTCTCGTACAGTTCCGTAGGGTCCTGTAGGTTTCCATAAGGCGCCCGCAGAGGTCTGAAGGGGCCCATACTGTTCCGTAAGGATCCATAGGGTTCCGTAGAGCTTCGTAGGTTCCCTAGAGGCCTCTGGAGTACCGCAGGAGCCAGTAGTGTTCCGTAGGGTCCTCTAGGGTTGAGTAAGTGCCCGCAGGAGTCTGTAGGAATCCGTGGGATTCTGTAAGGTTCTGGAGGGTTCTGCAGGGTTCCGTAGGGGCCCGTAGAGTTCCGTAGTGGCTGGTAAAGTTCCGTAGGGCCCTGTGGGGTTCTTTATGGACCTGTAGGGTTCCATAGGGCCTGCAGTGTTCTGTAAGTGCCCGTAGGTGTCTGTACGGGTCTGTAGGGTTCCGTAGGCACCTGCAGTGTTCTGTAGGAGCCCATAGGGTTTTAGTGAGATTCCGTTGTGTTGCTAAGGGTCTTATAGAGTGCTGTCGGGTCCTGGAGTATTCTGTAGGGTTCCAGAGGGGCTCGTAGGGTTCCGTCGAAATCTGTAGGGTTCCCTAGGGGCCCGTAGAGTCCCGTAGATTGCCGTAGGGACCTGTAGGGTTGTGTAAGTGCTCGCAGGGGTTGGTAGGAGCTTGTAGGGTTCCATAAGTTTCCAGAGGGTTGTGTAGGGTTCCGTAGGGGCCTGTGGTGTTCCCTAAGGGCCTGTAGAGTCTCGTACGGTTCCGTAGGGGCCTGTGGTGTTCCCTAGGGGCCTGTAGAGTCTCGTACAGTTCCGTAGGGTCCTGTAGGTTTCCATAAGCGCCCGCAGAGGTCTGAAGGGGCCCATACTGTTCCGTAAGGATCCATAGGGTTCCGTAGAGCTTCGTAGGTTCCCTAGAGGCCTCTGGAGTACCGCAGGAGCCAGTAGTGTTCTGTAGGGGCCCGTAGGGTTCCTTCCATAGGAGCTGGCAGTGTTCCGTAGGGTCCTCTAGGGTTGTGTAAGTGCCCGCAGGAGTCTCTAGGAATCCGTGGGATTCTGTAAGGTTCTGGAGGGTTCTGCAAGGTTCCGTAGGGGCCCGTAGAGTTCCGTAGTGGCTGGTAAAGTTCCCTAGGGCCCTGTACCGTTCCGTAACTGCCTGCAATGGTCTTTAGGCTTCCGTAGGGGCTGGTAGGGTTCCATAAAGTTCCGTGGGTTCCTGCAGAGTTCTGCAAGTGCCCGCAAGGGCCTGTAGGGGCCCACAGTGTTTCTGCCAGGTTCCGTAGAGTTCCGGAGGGGCCATATTTTTCTGTAGTGGTGGTAGTATTCTGTAGGGGTCTGTAGGGTTCCGTAGGCGCCTGCAGTGTTCTGTAGGAGCCCATAGGGTTTTAGTGAGGTTCCGTTGTGTTGCTAAGGGTCTTGTAGAGTGCTGTCGGGTCCTGGAGTATTCTGTAGGGTTCCAGAGGGCCTCATAGGGTTCCATCGCAATCTATAGGGTTCCCTAGGGGCCCCTAGAGTCCTGTAGATTTCCGTAGGGACCTGTAGGGTTGTGTAAGTGCCCGCAGAAGTCTGTAGGAGTCTGTGGGATTCTGTAAGGTTCTGGAGGGTTCTGCAGGGTTCCGTAGGGACCCGTAGAGTTCCGTAGTGGCTGGTAAAGTTCCGTAGGCCCTGTGGGGTTCTGTATGGACCTGTAGGGTTCCGTAGGGGCCTGCAGGGTTCCGTAAGTGCCCGCAGGTGTCTGTAGGGTTTCGTAGGGGTCTGTAGGGTTCCGTAGGCACCTGCAGTGTTCTGTAGGAGCCCATAGGGTTTTAGTGAGGTTCCGTTGTGTTGCTAAGGGTCTTGTAGAGTCCTGTCGGGTCCTGGAGTATTCTGTAGGGTTCCAGAGGGGCTGGTAGGGTTCCGTCGAAATCTGAAGGGTTCCCTAGGGGCCCGTAGAGTCCCGTATATTTCCGTAGGGGCCTGTAGGGTTATGTAAGTGCCCGCAGGGGTTGGTAGGAGCTTGTAGGGTGCCATATGTTTCCGGAGGGTTGTGTAGGGTTCCGTAGGGGCCTGTGGTGTTCCCTAGGGGCCTGTAGAGTCTCGTACAGTTTCGGTAGGGTCCTGTAGGTTTCCATAAGCGCCCGCAGAGGTCTGAAGGGGCCCGTACTGTGCCGTAAGGATCCATAGGGTTCCGTAGAGTTTCGTAGGTTCCCTAGAGGCCTCTGGAGTACCGCAGGAGCCAGTAGTGTTCCGTAGGGTCCTCTAGGGTTGAGTAAGTGCCCGCAGGAGTCTGTAGGAATCCGTGGGATTCTGTAAGGTTCTGGAGGGTTCTGCAGGGTTCCGTAGGGGCCCGTAGAGTTCCATAGTGGCTGGTAAAGTTCCCTAGGGCCCTGTACCGTTCCGTAACTGCCTGCAAGGGTCTTTAGGCTTCCGTAAGGTCTGGTAGGGTTCCATAAAGTTCCGTGGGTTCCTGCAGAGTTCTGCAAGTGCCCGCAAGGGCCTGTAGGGGCCCACAGTGTTTCTGCCAGGTTCCGTAGAGTTCCGTAGGGGCCATATTTTTCTGTAGTGGCTGGTAGTATTCTGTAGGGGTCTGTAGGTTTCCGTAGGCACCTACAGTGTTCTGTAGGAGCCCATAGGGTTTTAGTGAGGTTCCGTTGTGTTGCTAAGGGTCTTGTAGAGTGCTGTCGGGTCCTGGAGTATTCTGTAGGGTTCCAGAGGGCCTCGTAGGGTTCCCTCGAAATCTGTAGGGTTCCGTAGGGGCCCGTGGAGTCCCGTAGATTTCCGTAGGGACCTGTAGGGTTGTGTAAGTGCCCGCAGGGCTTGGTAGGAGCTTGTAGGGTGCCATATGTTTCTGGAGGGTTGTGTAGGGTTCCGTAGGGGCCTGTGGTGTTCCCTAAGGGCCTGTAGAGTCTCGTACGGTTCCGTAGGGGCCTGTGGTGTTCCCTAGGGGCCTGTAGAGTCTCGTACAGTTCCGTAGGGTCCTGTAGGTTTCCATAAGCGCCCGCAGAGGTCTGAAGGGGCCCGTACTGTTCCGTAAGGATCCATAGGGCTCCGTAGAGCTTCGTAGGTTCCCTAGAGGCCTCTGGAGTACCGCAGGAGCCAGTAGTGTTCTGTAGGGGCCCGTAAGGTTCCTTCCATAGGAGCTGGCAGTGTTCCGTAGGGTCCTCTAGGGTTGAGTAAGTGCCCGCAGGAGTCTGTAGGAATCTGTGGGATTCTGTAAGGTTCTGCAGGGTTCCGTAGGGGCCCGTAGAGTTCCGTAGTGGCTGGTAAAGTTCCTTAGGGCCCTGTACCGTTCCGTAACTGCCTGCAATGGTCTTTAGGCTTCCGTAAGGGCTGGTAGGGTTCCATAAAGTTCCGTGGGTTCCTGCAGAGTTCTGCAAGTGCCCGCAAGGGCCTGTAGGGGCCCACAGTGTTTCTGCCAGGTTCCGTAGAGTTCCGTAGGGGCCATATTTTTCTGTAGTGGCTGGTAGTATTCTGTAGGGGTCTGTAGGTTTCCGTAGGCACCTACAGTGTTCTGTAGGAGCCCATAGGGTTTTAGTGAGGTTCCGTTGTGTTGCTAAGGGTCTTGTAGAGTGCTGTCGGGTCCTGGAGTATTCTGTAGGGTTCCAGAGGGCCTCGTAGGGTTCCCTCGAAATCTGTAGGGTTCCGTAGGGGCCCGTGGAGTCCCGTAGATTTCCGTAGGGACCTGTAGGGTTGTGTAAGTGCCCGCAGGGCTTGGTAGGAGCTTGTAGGGTGCCATATGTTTCTGGAGGGTTGTGTAGGGTTCCGTAGGGGCCTGTGGTGTTCCCTAAGGGCCTGTAGAGTCTCGTACGGTTCCGTAGGGGCCTGTGGTGTTCCCTAGGGGCCTGTAGAGTCTCGTACAGTTCCGTAGGGTCCTGTAGGTTTCCATAAGCGCCCGCAGAGGTCTGAAGGGGCCCGTACTGTTCCGTAAGGATCCATAGGGCTCCGTAGAGCTTTGTAGGTTCCCTAGAGGCCTCTGGAGTACCGCAGGAGCCAGTAGTGTTCTGTAGGGGCCCGTAAGGTTCCTTCCATAGGAGCTGGCAGTGTTCCGTAGGGTCCTCTAGGGTTGAGTAAGTGCCCGCAGGAGTCTGTAGGAATCTGTGGGATTCTGTAAGGTTCTGCAGGGTTCCGTAGGGGCCCGTAGAGTTCCGTAGTGGCTGGTAAAGTTCCTTAGGGCCCTGTACCGTTCCGTAACTGCCTGCAATGGTCTTTAGGCTTCCGTAAGGGCTGGTAGGGTTCCATAAAGTTCCGTGGGTTCCTGCAGAGTTCTGCAAGTGCCCGCAAGGGCCTGTAGGGGCCCACAGTGTTTCTGCCAGGTTCCGTAGAGTTCCGTAGGGGCCATATTTTTCTGTAGTGGCTGGTAGTATTCTGTAGGGGTCTGTAGGTTTCCGTAGGCACCTACAGTGTTCTGTAGGAGCCCATAGGGTTTTAGTGAGGTTCCGTTGTGTTGCTAAGGGTCTTATAGAGTGCTGTCGGGTCCTGGAGTATTCTGTAGGGTTCCAGAGGGCCTCGTAGGGTTCCGTCGAAATCTGTAGGGTTCCCTAGGGGCCCATAGAGTCCCGTAGATTGCCGTAGGGACCTGTAGGGTTGTGTAAGTGCTCGCAGGGGTTGGTAGGAGCTTGTAGGGTGCCATATGTTTCCGGAGGGTTGTGTAGGGTTCCGTAGGGGCCTGTGGTGTTCCCTAGGGGCCTGTAGAGTCTCGTACAGTTCCGTAGGGTCCTGTAGGTTTCCATAAGCGCCCGCAGAGGTCTAAAGGGGCCCATACTGTTCCGTAAGGATCCATAGGGTTCCGTAGAGCTTCGTAGGTTCCCTAGAGGCCTCTGGAGTACCGCAGGAGCCAGTAGTGTTCTGTAGGGTCCTCTAGGGTTGAGTAAGTGCCCGCAGGAGTCTGTAGGAATCCGTGGGATTCTGTAAGGTTCTGGAGGGTTCTGCAGGGTTCTGTAGGGGCCCGTAGAGTTCCGTAGTGGCTGGTAAAGTTCCGTAGGGCCCTGTGGGGTTCTTTATGGACCTGTAGGGTTCCATAGGGCCTGCAGTGTTCTGTAAGTGCCCGTAGGTGTCTGTACGGGTCTGTAGGGTTCCGTAGGCACCTACAGTGTTCTGTAGGAGCCCATAGGGTTTTAGTGAGGTTCCGTTGTGTTGCTAAGGGTCTTGTAGAGTGCTGTCGGGTCCTGGAGTATTCTGTAGGGTTCCAGAGGGGCTGGTAGGGTTCCGTCTAAATCTGAAGGGTTCCCTAGGGGCCCGTAGAGTCCCATAGATTTCCGTAGGGGCCTGTAGGGTTGTTTAAGTGCCCGCAGAAGTCTGTAGGAGTCTGTGGGATTCTGTCAGATTCCGGAGGGTTCTGCAGGGTTCCGTAGGGACCCTTAGAGTTCCATAGTGGCTGGTAAAGTTCCGTAGGGCCCTGTGGGGTTCTGTATGGACCTGTAGGGTTCCGTAGGGGCCTGCAGTGTTCTGTAAGTGCCCGTAGGTGTCTGTACGGGTCTGTAGGGTTCCGTAGGCACCTGCAGTGTTCTGTAGGAGCCCATAGGGTTTTAGTGAGATTCCGTTGTGTTGCTAAGGGTCTTATAGAGTGCTGTCGGGTCCTGGAGTATTCTGTAGGGTTCCAGAGGGGCTCGTAGGGTTCCGTCGAAATCTGTAGGGTTCCCTAGGGGCCCGTAGAGTCCCGTAGATTGCCGTAGGGACCTGTAGGGTTGTGTAAGTGCTCGCAGGTGTTGGTAGGAGCTTGTAGGGTTCATTAAGTTTCCAGAGGGTTGTGTAGGGTTCCGTAGGGGCCTGTGGTGTTCCCTAAGGGCCTGTAGAGTCTCGTACGGTTCCGTAGGGGCCTGTGGTGTTCCCTAGGAGCCTGTAGAGTCTCGTACAGTTCCGTAGGGTCCTGTAGGTTTCCATAAGCGCCCGCAGAGGTCTGAAGGGGCCCATACTGTTCCGTAAGGATCCATAGGGTTCCGTAGAGCTTCGTAGGTTCCCTAGAGGCCTCTGGAGTACCGCAGGAGCCAGTAGTGTTCTGTAGGGGCCCGTAGGGTTCCTTCCATAGGAGCTGGCAGTGTTCCGTAGGGTCCTCTAGGGTTGTGTAAGTGCCCGCAGGAGTCTCTAGGAATCCGTGGGATTCTGTAAGGTTCTGGAGGGTTCTGCAAGGTTCCGTAGGGGCCCGTAGAGTTCCGTAGTGGCTGGTAAAGTTCCCTAGGGCCCTGTACCGTTCCGTAACTGCCTGCAATGGTCTTTAGGCTTCCGTAGGGGCTGGTAGGGTTCCATAAAGTTCCGTGGGTTCCTGCAGAGTTCTGCAAGTGCCCGCAAGGGCCTGTAGGGGCCCACAGTGTTTCTGCCAGGTTCCGTAGAGTTCCGGAGGGGCCATATTTTTCTGTAGTGGTGGTAGTATTCTGTAGGGGTCTGTAGGGTTCCGTAGGCGCCTGCAGTGTTCTGTAGGAGCCCATAGGGTTTTAGTGAGGTTCCGTTGTGTTGCTAAGGGTCTTGTAGAGTGGTGTCGGGTCCTGGAGTATTCTGTAGGGTTCCAGAGGGCCTCATAGGGTTCCATCGCAATCTATAGGGTTCCCTAGGGGCCCCTAGTGTCCTGTAGATTTCCGTAGGGACCTGTAGGGTTGTGTAAGTGCCCGCAGAAGTCTGTAGGAGTCTGTGGGATTCTGTAAGGTTCTGGAGGGTTCTGCAGGGTTCCGTAGGGACCCGTAGAGTTCCGTAGTGGCTGGTAAAGTTCCGTAGGCCCTGTGGGGTTCTGTATGGACCTGTAGGGTTCCGTAGGGGCCTGCAGGGTTCCGTAAGTGCCCGCAGGTGTCTGTAGGGTTTCGTAGGGGTCTGTAGGGTTCCGTAGGCACCTGCAGTGTTCTGTAGGAGCCCATAGGGTTTTAGTGAGGTTCCGTTGTGTTGCTAAGGGTCTTGTAGAGTCCTGTCGGGTCCTGGAGTATTCTGTAGGGTTCCAGAGGGGCTGGTAGGGTTCCGTCGAAATCTGAAGGGTTCCCTAGGGGCCCGTAGAGTCCCGTATATTTCCGTAGGGGCCTGTAGGGTTATGTAAGTGCCCGCAGGGGTTGGTAGGAGCTTGTAGGGTGCCATATGTTTCCGGAGGGTTGTGTAGGGTTCCGTAGGGGCCTGTGGTGTTCCCTAGGGGCCTGTAGAGTCTCGTACAGTTTCGGTAGGGTCCTGTAGGTTTCCATAAGCGCCCGCAGAGGTCTGAAGGGGCCCGTACTGTGCCGTAAGGATCCATAGGGTTCCGTAGAGTTTCGTAGGTTCCCTAGAGGCCTCTGGAGTACCGCAGGAGCCAGTAGTGTTCCGTAGGGTCCTCTAGGGTTGAGTAAGTGCCCGCAGGAGTCTGTAGGAATCCGTGGGATTCTGTAAGGTTCTGGAGGGTTCTGCAGGGTTCTGTAGGGGCCCGTAGAGTTCCATAGTGGCTGGTAAAGTTCCCTAGGGCCCTGTACCGTTCCGTAACTGCCTGCAAGGGTCTTTAGGCTTCCGTAGGGGCTGGTAGGGTTCCATAAAGTTCCGTGGGTTCCTGCAGAGTTCTGCAAGTGCCCGCAAGGGCCTGTAGGGGCCCACAGTGTTTCTGCCAGGTTCCGTAGAGTTCCGTAGGGGCCATATTTTTCTGTAGTGGCTGGTAGCATTCTGTAGGGGTCTGTAGGTTTCCGTAGGCACCTACAGTGTTCTGTAGGAGCCCATAGGGTTTTAGTGAGGTTCCGTTGTGTTGCTAAGGGTCTTGTAGAGTGCTGTCGGGTCCTGGAGTATTCTGTAGGGTTCCAGAGGGCCTCGTAGGGTTCCGTCGAAATCTGTAGGGTTCCCTAGGGGCCCATAGAGTCCCGTAGATTGCCGTAGGGACCTGTAGGGTTGTGTAAGTGCTCGCAGGGGTTGGTAGGAGCTTGTAGGGTTCCATATGTTTCCGGAGGGTTGTGTAGGGTTCCGTAGGGGCCTGTGGTGTTCCCTAAGGGCCTGTAGAGTCTCGTACAGTTCCGTAGGGGCCTGTGGTGTTCCCTAGGGGCCTGTAGAGTCTCGTACAGTTCCATAGGGTCCTGTAGGTTTCCATAAGCGCCCGCAGAGGTCTGAATGGGCCCGTACTGTTCCGTAAGGATCCATAGGGCTCCGTAGAGCATGTAGGTTCCCTAGAGGCCTCTGGAGTACCGCAGGAGCCAGTAGTGTTCTGTAGGGGCCCGTAAGGTTCCTTCCATAGGAGCTGGCAGTGTTCCGTAGGGTCCTCTAGGGTTGAGTAAGTGCCCGCAGGAGTCTGTAGGAATCTGTGGGATTCTGTAAGGTTCTGCAGGGTTCCGTAGGGGCCCGTAGAGTTCCGTAGTGGCTGGTAAAGTTCCTTAGGGCCCTGTACCGTTCCGTAACTGCCTGCAATGGTCTTTAGGCTTCCGTAAGGGCTGGTAGGGTTCCATAAAGTTCCGTGGGTTCCTGCAGAGTTCTGCAAGTGCCCGCAAGGGCCTGTAGGGGCCCACAGTGTTTCTGCCAGGTTCCGTAGAGTTCCGTAGGGGCCATATTTTTCTGTAGTGGCTGGTAGTATTCTGTAGGGGTCTGTAGGTTTCCGTAGGCACCTACAGTGTTCTGTAGGAGCCCATAGGGTTTTAGTGAGGTTCCGTTGTGTTGCTAAGGGTCTTATAGAGTGCTGTCGGGTCCTGGAGTATTCTGTAGGGTTCCAGAGGGCCTCGTAGGGTTCCGTCGAAATCTGTAGGGTTCCCTAGGGGCCCGTAGAGTCCCGTAGATTTCCGTAGGGACCTGTAGGGTTGTGTAAGTGCCCGCAGGGGTTGGTAGGAGCTTGTAGGGTGCCATATGTTTCCGGAGGGTTGTGTAGGGTTCCGTAGGGGCCTGTGGTGTTCCCTAGGGGCCTGTAGAGTCTCGTACAGTTCCGTAGGGTCCTGTAGGTTTCCATAAGCGCCCGCAGAGGTCTGAAGGGGCCCATACTGTTCCGTAAGGATCCATAGGGTTCCGTAGAGCTTCGTAGGTTCCCTAGAGGCCTCTGGAGTACCGCAGGAGCCAGTAGTGTTCCGTAGGGTCCTCTAGGGTTGAGTAAGTGCCCGCAGGAGTCTGTAGGAATCCGTGGGATTCTGTAAGGTTCTGGAGGGTTCTGCAGGGTTCTGTAGGGGCCCGTAGAGTTCCATAGTGGCTGGTAAAGTTCCGTAGGGCCCTGTGGGGTTCTTTATGGACCTGTAGGGTTCCATAGGGCCTGCAGTGTTCTGTAAGTGCCCGTAGGTGTCTGTACGGGTCTGTAGGGTTCCGTAGGCACCTACAGTGTTCTGTAGGAGCCCATAGGGTTTTAGTGAGGTTCCGTTGTGTTGCTAAGGGTCTTGTAGAGTGCTGTCGGGTCCTGGAGTATTCTGTAGGGTTCCAGAGGGCCTTGTAGGGTTCCGTCGAAATCTGAAGGGTTCCCTAGGGGCCCGTAGAGTCCCATAGATTTCCGTAGGGGCCTGTAGGGTTGTTTAAGTGCCCGCAGAAGTCTGTAGGAGTCTGTGGGATTCTGTCAGATTCCAGAGGGTTCTGCAGGGTTCCGTAGGGACCCGTAGAGTTCCATAGTGGCTGGTAAAGTTCCGTAGGGCCCTGTGGGGTTCTGTATGGACCTGTAGGGTTCCGTAGGGGCCTGCAGTGTTCTGTAAGTGCCCGTAGGTGTCTGTACGGGTCTGTAGGGTTCCTAGGCACCTGCAGTGTTCTGTAGGAGCCCATAGGGTTTTAGTGAGATTCCGTTGTGTTGCTAAGGGTCTTGTAGAGTGCTGTCGGGTCCTGGAGTATTCTGTAGGGTTCCAGAGGGGCTCGTAGGGTTCCGTCGAAATCTGTAGGGTTCCCTAGGGGCCCGTAGAGTCCCGTAGATTGCCGTAGGGACCTGTAGGGTTGTGTAAGTGCTCGCAGGTGTTGGTAGGAGCTTGTAGGGTTCCATAAGTTTCCAGAGGGTTGTGTAGGGTTCTGTAGGGGCCTGTGGTGTTCCCTAAGGGCCTGTAGAGTCTCGTACGGTTCCGTAGGGGCCTGTGGTGTTCCCTAGGGGCCTGTAGAGTCTCGTACAGTTCCGTAGGGTCCTGTAGGTTTCCATAAGCGCCCGCAGAGGTCTGAATGGGCCCGTACTGTTCCGTAAGGATCCATAGGGCTCCGTAGAGCTTCGTAGGTTCCCTAGAGGCCTCTGGAGTACCGCAGGAGCCAGTAGTGTTCTGTAGGGGCCCGTAGGGTTCCTTCCATAGGAGCTGGCAGTGTTCCGTAGGGTCCTCTAGGGTTGAGTAAGTGCCCGCAGGAGTCTGTAGGAATCCGTGGGATTCTGTAAGGTTCTGGAGGGTTCTGCAGGGTTCCGTAGGGGCCCATAGAGTTCCGTAGTGGCTGGTAAAGTTCCCTAGGGCCCTGTACCGTTCCGTAACTGCCTGCAAGGGTCTTTAGGCTTCCGTAGGGGCTGGTAGGGTTCCATAAAGTTCCGTGGGTTCCTGCAGAGTTCTGCAAGTGCCCGCAAGTGCCTGTAGGGGCCCACAGTGTTTCTGCCAGGTTCCGTAGAGTTCCGGAGGGGCCATATTTTTCTGTAGTGGTGGTAGTATTCTGTAGGGGTCTGTAGGGTTCCGTAGGCGCCTGCAGTGTTCTGTAGGAGCCCATAGGGTTTTAGTGAGGTTCCGTTGTGTTGCTAAGGGTCTTGTAGAGTGGTGTCGGGTCCTGGAGTATTCTGTAGGGTTCCAGAGGGCCTCATAGGGTTCCATCGCAATCTATAGGGTTCCCTAGGGGCCCCTAGAGTCCCGTAGATTTCCGTAGGGACCTGTAGGGTTGTGTAAGTGCCCGCAGAAGTCTGTAGGAGTCTGTGGGATTCTGTAAGGTTCTGGAGGGTTCTGCAGGGTTCCGTAGGGACCCGTAGAGTTCCGTAGTGGCTGGTAAAGTTCCGTAGGGCCCTGTGGGGTTCTGTATGGACCTGTAGGGTTCCGTAGGGGCCTGCAGGGTTCCGTAAGTGCCCGCAGGTGTCTGTAGGGTTCCGTAGGGGTCTGTAGGGTTCCGTAGGCACCTGCAGTGTTCTGTAGGAGCCCATAGGGTTTTAGTGAGGTTCCGTTGTGTTGCTAAGGGTCTTGTAGAGTCCTGTCGGGTCCTGGAGTATTCTGTAGGGTTCCAGAGGGGCTGGTAGGGTTCCGTCGAAATCTGAAGGGTTCCCTAGGGGCCCGTAGAGTCCCGTAGATTTCCGTAGGGGCCTGTAGGGTTATGTAAGTGCCCGCAGGGGTTGGTAGGAGCTTGTAGGGTGCCATATGTTTCCGGAGGGTTGTGTAGGGTTCCGTAGGGGCCTGTGGTGTTCCCTAGGGGCCTGTAGAGTCTTGTACAGTTTCGGTAGGGTCCTGTAGGTTTCCATAAGCGCCCGCAGAGGTCTGAAGGGGCCCGTACTGTGCCGTAAGGATCTATAGGGTTCCGTAGAGTTTCGTAGGTTCCCTAGAGGCCTCTGGAGTACCGCAGGAGCCAGTAGTGTTCCGTAGGGTCCTCTAGGGTTGAGTAAGTGCCCGCAGGAGTCTGTAGGAATCTGTGGGATTCTGTAAGGTTCTGGAGGGTTCTGCAGGGTTCCGTAGGGGTCCGTAGAGTTCCATAGTGGCTGGTAAAGTTCCGTAGGGCCCTGTACCGTTCCGTAACTGCCTGCAAGGGTCTTTAGGCTTTTGTAGGGGCTGGCAGAGTTCCATAAAGTTCCGTGGGTTCCTGCAGAGTTCTGCAAGTGCCCGCAAGGGCCTGTAGGGGCCCACAGTGTTTCTGCCAGGTTCCGTAGAGTTCCGTAGGGGCCATATTTTTCTGTAGTGGCTGGTAGCATTCTGTAGGGGTCTGTAGGTTTCCGTAGGCACCTACAGTGTTCTGTAGGAGCCCATAGGGTTTTAGTGAGGTTCCGTTGTGTTGCTAAGGGTCTTGTAGAGTGCTGTCGGGTCCTGGAGTATTCTGTAGGGTTCCAGAGGGGCTGGTAGGGTTCCGTCGAAATCTGTAGGGTTCCCTAGGGGCCCATAGAGTCCCGTAGATTGCCGTAGGGACCTGTAGGGTTGTGTAAGTGCTCGCAGGGGTTGGTAGGAGCTTGTAGGGTTCCATATGTTTCCGGAGGGTTGTGTAGGGTTCCGTAGGGGCCTGTGGTGTTCCCTAAGGGCCTGTAGAGTCTCGTACAGTTCCGTAGGGGCCTGTGGTGTTCCCTAGGGGCCTGTAGAGTCTCGTACAGTTCCGTAGGGTCCTGTAGGTTTCCATAAGCGCCCGCAGAGGTCTGAATGGGCCCGTACTGTTCCGTAAGGATCCATAGGGCTCCGTAGAGCTTTGTAGGTTCCCTAGAGGCCTCTGGAGTACCGCAGGAGCCAGTAGTGTTCTGTAGGGGCCCGTAAGGTTCCTTCCATAGGAGCTGGCAGTGTTCCGTAGGGTCCTCTAGGGTTGAGTAAGTGCCCGCAGGAGTCTGTAGGAATCTGTGGGATTCTGTAAGGTTCTGCAGGGTTCCGTAGGGGCCCGTAGAGTTCCGTAGTGGCTGGTAAAGTTCCTTAGGGCCCTGTACCGTTCCGTAACTGCCTGCAATGGTCTTTAGGCTTCCGTAAGGGCTGGTAGGGTTCCATAAAGTTCCGTGGGTTCCTGCAGAGTTCTGCAAGTGCCCGCAAGGGCCTGTAGGGGCCCACAGTGTTTCTGCCAGGTTCCGTAGAGTTCCGTAGGGGCCATATTTTTCTGTAGTGGCTGGTAGTATTCTGTAGGGGTCTGTAGGTTTCCGTAGCCACCTACAGTGTTCTGTAGGAGCCCATAGGGTTTTAGTGAGGTTCCGTTGTGTTGCTAAGGGTCTTATAGAGTGCTGTCGGGTCCTGGAGTATTCTGTAGGGTTCCAGAGGGGCTCGTAGGGTTCCGTCGAAATCTGTAGGGTTCCCTAGGGGCCCGTAGAGTCCCGTAGATTTCCGTAGGGACCTGTAGGGTTGTGTAAGTGCCCGCAGGGGTTGGTAGGAGCTTGTAGGGTGCCATATGTTTCCGGAGGGTTGTGTAGGGTTCCGTAGGGGCCTGTGGTGTTCCCTAGGGGCCTGTAGAGTCTCGTACAGTTCCGTAGGGTCCTGTAGGTTTCCATAAGCGCCCGCAGAGGTCTGAAGGGGCCCATACTGTTCCGTAAGGATCCATAGGGTTCCGTAGAGCTTCGTAGGTTCCCTAGAGGCCTCTGGAGTACCGCAGGAGCCAGTAGTGTTCCGTAGGGTCCTCTAGGGTTGAGTAAGTGCCCGCAGGAGTCTGTAGGAATCCGTGGGATTCTGTAAGGTTCTGGAGGGTTCTGCAGGGTTCTGTAGGGGCCCGTAGAGTTCCGTAGTGGCTGGTAAAGTTCCGTAGGGCCCTGTGGGGTTCTTTATGGACCTGTAGGGTTCCATAGGGCCTGCAGTGTTCTGTAAGTGCCCGTAGGTGTCTGTACGGGTCTGTAGGGTTCCGTAGGCACCTACAGTGTTCTGTAGGAGCCCATAGGGTTTTAGTGAGGTTCCGTTGTGTTGCTAAGGGTCTTGTAGAGTGCTGTCGGGTCCTGGAGTATTCTGTAGGGTTCCAGTGGGCCTTGTAGGGTTCCGTCGAAATCTGAAGGGTTCCCTAGGGGCCCGTAGAGTCCCATAGATTTCCGTAGGGGCCTGTAGGGTTGTTTAAGTGCCCGCAGAAGTCTGTAGGAGTCTGTGGGATTCTGTCAGATTCCAGAGGGTTCTGCAGGGTTCCGTAGGGACCCGTAGAGTTCCATAGTGGCTGGTAAAGTTCCGTAGGGCCCTGTGGGGTTCTGTATGGACCTGTAGGGTTCCGTAGGGGCCTGCAGTGTTCTGTAAGTGCCCGTAGGTGTCTGTACGGGTCTGTAGGGTTCCGTAGGCACCTGCAGTGTTCTGTAGGAGCCCATAGGGTTTTAGTGAGGTTCCATTGTGTTGCTAAGGGTCTTGTAGAGTCCTGTCGGGTCCTGGAGTATTCTGTAGGGTTCCAGAGGGCCTCGTAGGGTTCCGTCGAAATCTGAAGGGTTCCCTAGGGGCCCGTAGAGTCCCGTAGATTGCCGTAGGGACCTGTAGGGTTGTGTAAGTGCCCGCAGGGGTTGGTAGGAGCTTGTAGGGTGCCATATGTTTCCGGAGGGTTGTGTAGGGTTCCGTAGGGGCCTGTGGTGTTCCCTAGGGGCCTGTAGAGTCTCGTACAGTTTCGGTAGGGTCCTGTAGGTTTCCATAAGCGCCCGCAGAGGTCTGAAGGGGCCCGTACTGTGCCGTAAGGATCCATAGGGTTCCGTAGAGTTTCGTAGGTTCCCTAGAGGCCTCTGGAGTACCGCAGGAGCCAGTAGTGTTCCGTAGGGTCCTCTAGGGTTGAGTAAGTGCCCGCAGGAGTCTGTAGGAATCCGTGGGATTCTGTAAGGTTCTGGAGGGTTCTGCAGGGTTCCGTAGGGGCCCGTAGAGTTCCATAGTGGCTGGTAAAGTTCCCTAGGGCCCTGTACCGTTCCGTAACTGCCTGCAAGGGTCTTTAGGCTTCCGTAGGGGCTGGTAGGGTTCCATAAAGTTCCGTGGGTTCCTGCAGAGTTCTGCAAGTGCCCGCAAGGGCCTGTAGGGGCCCACAGTGTTTCTGCCAGGTTCCGTAGAGTTCCGTAGGGGCCATATTTTTCTGTAGTGGCTGGTAGTATTCTGTAGGGGTCTGTAGGTTTCCGTAGGCACCTACAGTGTTCTGTAGGAGCCCATAGGGTTTTAGTGAGGTTCCGTTGTGTTGCTAAGGGTCTTGTAGAGTGCTGTCGGGTCCTGGAGTATTCTGTAGGGTTCCAGAGGGCCTCGTAGGGTTCCGTCGAAATCTGTAGGGTTCCCTAGGGGCCCATAGAGTCCCGTAGATTGCCGTAGGGACCTGTAGGGTTGTGTAAGTGCCCGCAGGGCTTGGTAGGAGCTTGTAGGGTGCCATATGTTTCTGGAGGGTTGTGTAGGGTTCCGTAGGGGCCTGTGGTGTTCCCTAAGGGCCTGTAGAGTCTCGTACGGTTCCGTAGGGGCCTGTGGTGTTCCCTAGGGGCCTGTAGAGTCTCGTACAGTTCCGTAGGGTCCTGTAGGTTTCCATAAGCGCCCGCAGAGGTCTCAAGGGGCCCGTACTGTTCCGTAAGGATCCATAGGGCTCCGTAGAGCTTCGTAGGTTCCCTAGAGGCCTCTGGAGTACCGCAGGAGCCAGTAGTGTTCTGTAGGGGCCCGTAAGGTTCCTTCCATAGGAGCTGGCAGTGTTCCGTAGGGTCCTCTAGGGTTGAGTAAGTGCCCGCAGGAGTCTGTAGGAATCTGTGGGATTCTGTAAGGTTCTGCAGGGTTCCGTAGGGGCCCGTAGAGTTCCGTAGTGGCTGGTAAAGTTCCTTAGGGCCCTGTACCGTTCCGTAACTGCCTGCAAAGGTCTTTAGGCTTCCGTAGGAGCTGGTAGGGTTCCATAAAGTTCCGTGGGTTCCTGCAGAGTTCTGCAAGTGCCCGCAAGGGCCTGTAGGGGCCCACAGTGTTTCTGCCAGGTTCCGTAGAGTTCCGGAGGGGCCATATTTTTCTGTAGTGGTGGTAGTATTCTGTAGGGGTCTGTAGGGTTCCGTAGGCGCCTGCAGTGTTCTGTAGGAGCCCATAGGGTTTTAGTGAGGTTCCGTTGTGTTGCTAAGGGTCTTGTAGAGTGGTGTCGGGTCCTGGAGTATTCTGTAGGGTTCCAGAGGGCCTCATAGGGTTCCATCGCAATCTATAGGGTTCCCTAGGGGCCCCTAGAGTCCCGTAGATTTCCGTAGGGACCTGTAGGGTTGTGTAAGTGCCCGCAGAAGTCTGTAGGAGTCTGTGGGATTCTGTAAGGTTCTGGAGGGTTCTGCAGGGTTCCGTAGGGACCCGTAGAGTTCCGTAGTGGCTGGTAAAGTTCCGTAGGGCCCTGTGGGGTTCTGTATGGACCTGTAGGGTTCCGTAGGGGCCTGCAGGGTTCCGTAAGTGCCCGCAGGTGTCTGTAGGGTTCCGTAGGGGTCTGTAGGGTTCCGTAGGCACCTGCAGTGTTCTGTAGGAGCCCATAGGGTTTTAGTGAGGTTCCGTTGTGTTGCTAAGGGTCTTGTAGAGTCCTGTCGGGTCCTGGAGTATTCTGTAGGGTTCCAGAGGGGCTGGTAGGGTTCCGTCGAAATCTGAAGGGTTCCCTAGGGGCCCGTAGAGTCCCGTAGATTTCCGTAGGGGCCTGTAGGGTTATGTAAGTGCCCGCAGGGGTTGGTAGGAGCTTGTAGGGTGCCATATGTTTCCGGAGGGTTGTGTAGGGTTCCGTAGGGGCCTGTGGTGTTCCCTAGGGGCCTGTAGAGTCTTGTACAGTTTCGGTAGGGTCCTGTAGGTTTCCATAAGCGCCCGCAGAGGTCTGAAGGGGCCCGTACTGTGCCGTAAGGATCTATAGGGTTCCGTAGAGTTTCGTAGGTTCCCTAGAGGCCTCTGGAGTACCGCAGGAGCCAGTAGTGTTCCGTAGGGTCCTCTAGGGTTGAGTAAGTGCCCGCAGGAGTCTGTAGGAATCTGTGGGATTCTGTAAGGTTCTGGAGGGTTCTGCAGGGTTCCGTAGGGGTCCGTAGAGTTCCATAGTGGCTGGTAAAGTTCCGTAGGGCCCTGTACCGTTCCGTAACTGCCTGCAAGGGTCTTTAGGCTTTTGTAGGGGCTGGCAGGGTTCCATAAAGTTCCGTGGGTTCCTGCAGAGTTCTGCAAGTGCCCGCAAGGGCCTGTAGGGGCCCACAGTGTTTCTGCCAGGTTCCGTAGAGTTCCGTAGGGGCCATATTTTTCTGTAGTGGCTGGTAGCATTCTGTAGGGGTCTGTAGGTTTCCGTAGGCACCTACAGTGTTCTGTAGGAGCCCATAGGGTTTTAGTGAGGTTCCGTTGTGTTGCTAAGGGTCTTGTAGAGTGCTGTCGGGTCCTGGAGTATTCTGTAGGGTTCCAGAGGGGCTGGTAGGGTTCCGTCGAAATCTGTAGGGTTCCCTAGGGGCCCATAGAGTCCCGTAGATTGCCGTAGGGACCTGTAGGGTTGTGTAAGTGCTCGCAGGGGTTGGTAGGAGCTTGTAGGGTTCCATATGTTTCCGGAGGGTTGTGTAGGGTTCCGTAGGGGCCTGTGGTGTTCCCTAAGGGCCTGTAGAGTCTCGTACAGTTCCGTAGGGGCCTGTGGTGTTCCCTAGGGGCCTGTAGAGTCTCGTACAGTTCCGTAGGGTCCTGTAGGTTTCCATAAGCGCCCGCAGAGGTCTGAATGGGCCCGTACTGTTCCGTAAGGATCCATAGGGCTCCGTAGAGCTTTGTAGGTTCCCTAGAGGCCTCTGGAGTACCGCAGGAGCCAGTAGTGTTCTGTAGGGGCCCGTAAGGTTCCTTCCATAGGAGCTGGCAGTGTTCCGTAGGGTCCTCTAGGGTTGAGTAAGTGCCCGCAGGAGTCTGTAGGAATCTGTGGGATTCTGTAAGGTTCTGCAGGGTTCCGTAGGGGCCCGTAGAGTTCCGTAGTGGCTGGTAAAGTTCCTTAGGGCCCTGTACCGTTCCGTAACTGCCTGCAATGGTCTTTAGGCTTCCGTAAGGGCTGGTAGGGTTCCATAAAGTTCCGTGGGTTCCTGCAGAGTTCTGCAAGTGCCCGCAAGGGCCTGTAGGGGCCCACAGTGTTTCTGCCAGGTTCCGTAGAGTTCCGTAGGGGCCATATTTTTCTGTAGTGGCTGGTAGTATTCTGTAGGGGTCTGTAGGTTTCCGTAGGCACCTACAGTGTTCTGTAGGAGCCCATAGGGTTTTAGTGAGGTTCCGTTGTGTTGCTAAGGGTCTTATAGAGTGCTGTCGGGTCCTGGAGTATTCTGTAGGGTTCCAGAGGGCCTCGTAGGGTTCCGTCGAAATCTGTAGGGTTCCCTAGGGGCCCGTAGAGTCCCGTAGATTTCCGTAGGGACCTGTAGGGTTGTGTAAGTGCCCGCAGGGGTTGGTAGGAGCTTGTAGGGTGCCATATGTTTCCGGAGGGTTGTGTAGGGTTCCGTAGGGGCCTGTGGTGTTCCCTAGGGGCCTGTAGAGTCTCGTACAGTTCCGTAGGGTCCTGTAGGTTTCCATAAGCGCCCGCAGAGGTCTGAAGGGGCCCATACTGTTCCGTAAGGATCCATAGGGTTCCGTAGAGCTTCGTAGGTTCCCTAGAGGCCTCTGGAGTACCGCAGGAGCCAGTAGTGTTCCGTAGGGTCCTCTAGGGTTGAGTAAGTGCCCGCAGGAGTCTGTAGGAATCCGTGGGATTCTGTAAGGTTCTGGAGGGTTCTGCAGGGTTCTGTAGGGGCCCGTAGAGTTCCGTAGTGGCTGGTAAAGTTCCGTAGGGCCCTGTGGGGTTCTTTATGGACCTGTAGGGTTCCATAGGGCCTGCAGTGTTCTGTAAGTGCCCGTAGGTGTCTGTACGGGTCTGTAGGGTTCCGTAGGCACCTACAGTGTTCTGTAGGAGCCCATAGGGTTTTAGTGAGGTTCCGTTGTGTTGCTAAGGGTCTTGTAGAGTGCTGTCGGGTCCTGGAGTATTCTGTAGGGTTCCAGTGGGCCTTGTAGGGTTCCGTCGAAATCTGAAGGGTTCCCTAGGGGCCCGTAGAGTCCCATAGATTTCCGTAGGGGCCTGTAGGGTTGTTTAAGTGCCCGCAGAAGTCTGTAGGAGTCTGTGGGATTCTGTCAGATTCCAGAGGGTTCTGCAGGGTTCCGTAGGGACCCGTAGAGTTCCATAGTGGCTGGTAAAGTTCCGTAGGGCCCTGTGGGGTTCTGTATGGACCTGTAGGGTTCCGTAGGGGCCTGCAGTGTTCTGTAAGTGCCCGTAGGTGTCTGTACGGGTCTGTAGGGTTCCGTAGGCACCTGCAGTGTTCTGTAGGAGCCCATAGGGTTTTAGTGAGATTCCGTTGTGTTGCTAAGGGTCTTGTAGAGTGCTGTCGGGTCCTGGAGTATTCTGTAGGGTTCCAGAGGGGCTCGTAGGGTTCCGTCGAAATCTGTAGGGTTCCCTAGGGGCCCGTAGAGTCCCGTAGATTGCCGTAGGGACCTGTAGGGTTGTGTAAGTGCTCGCAGGGGTTGGTAGGAGCTTGTAGGGTTCCATAAGTTTCCAGAGGGTTGTGTAGGGTTCTGTAGGGGCCTGTGGTGTTCCCTAAGGGCCTGTAGAGTCTCGTACGGTTCCGTAGGGGCCTGTGGTGTTCCCTAGGAGCCTGTAGAGTCTCGTACAGTTCCGTAGGGTCCTGTAGGTTTCCATAAGCGCCCGCAGAGGTCTGAATGGGCCCATACTGTTCCGTAAGGATCCATAGGGTTCCGTAGAGCTTCGTAGGTTCCCTAGAGGCCTGTGGAGTACCGCAGGAGCCAGTCGTGTTCTGTAGGGGCCCGTAGGGTTCCTTCCATAGGAGCTGGCAGTGTTCCGTAGGGTCCTCTAGGGTTGTGTAAGTGCCCGCAGGAGTCTCTAGGAATCCGTGGGATTCTGTAAGGTTCTGGAGGGTTCTGCAGGGTTCCGTAGGGGCCCGTAGAGTTCCGTAGTGGCTGGTAAAGTTCCCTAGGGCCCTGTACCGTTCCGTAACTGCCTGCAAGGGTCTTTAGGCTTCCGTAGGGGCTGGTAGGGTTCCATAAAGTTCCGTGGGTTCCTGCAGAGTTCTGCAAGTGCCCGCAAGGGCCTGTAGGGGCCCACAGTGTTTCTGCCAGGTTCCGTAGAGTTCCGGAGGGGCCATATTTTTCTGTAGTGGTGGTAGTATTCTGTAGGGGTCTGTAGGGTTCCGTAGGCGCCTGCAGTGTTCTGTAGGAGCCCATAGGGTTTTAGTGAGGTTCCGTTGTGTTGCTAAGGGTCTTGTAGAGTGGTGTCGGGTCCTGGAGTATTCTGTAGGGTTCCAGAGGGCCTCATAGGGTTCCATCGCAATCTATAGGGTTCCCTAGGGGCCCCTAGAGTCCCGTAGATTTCCGTAGGGACCTGTAGGGTTGTGTAAGTGCCCGCAGAAGTCTGTAGGAGTCTGTGGGATTCTGTAAGGTTCTGGAGGGTTCTGCAGGGTTCCGTAGGGACCCGTAGAGTTCCGTAGTGGCTGGTAAAGTTCCGTAGGCCCTGTGGGGTTCTGTATGGACCTGTAGGGTTCCGTAGGGGCCTGCAGGGTTCCGTAAGTGCCCGCAGGTGTCTGTAGGGTTCCGTAGGGGTCTGTAGGGTTCCGTAGGCACCTGCAGTGTTCTGTAGGAGCCCATAGGGTTTTAGTGAGGTTCCGTTGTGTTGCTAAGGGTCTTGTAGAGTCCTGTCGGGTCCTGGAGTATTCTGTAGGGTTCCAGAGGGCCTCGTAGGGTTCCGTCGAAATCTGAAGGGTTCCCTAGGGGCCCGTAGAGTCCCGTAGATTGCCGTAGGGACCTGTAGGGTTGTGTAAGTGCCCGCAGGGGTTGGTAGGAGCTTGTAGGGTGCCATATGTTTCCGGAGGGTTGTGTAGGGTTCCGTAGGGGCCTGTGGTGTTCCCTAGGGGCCTGTAGAGTCTCGTACAGTTTCGGTAGGGTCCTGTAGGTTTCCATAAGCGCCCGCAGAGGTCTGAAGGGGCCCGTACTGTGCCGTAAGGATCCATAGGGTTCCGTAGAGTTTCGTAGGTTCCCTAGAGGCCTCTGGAGTACCGCAGGAGCCAGTAGTGTTCCGTAGGGTCCTCTAGGGTTGAGTAAGTGCCCGCAGGAGTCTGTAGGAATCCGTGGGATTCTGTAAGGTTCTGGAGGGTTCTGCAGGGTTCCGTAGGGGCCCGTAGAGTTCCATAGTGGCTGGTAAAGTTCCCTAGGGCCCTGTACCGTTCCGTAACTGCCTGCAAGGGTCTTTAGGCTTCCGTAGGGGCTGGTAGGGTTCCATAAAGTTCCGTGGGTTCCTGCAGAGTTCTGCAAGTGCCCGCAAGGGCCTGTAGGGGCCCACAGTGTTTCTGCCAGGTTCCGTAGAGTTCCGTAGGGGCCATATTTTTCTGTAGTGGCTGGTAGTATTCTGTAGGGGTCTGTAGGTTTCCGTAGGCACCTACAGTGTTCTGTAGGAGCCCATAGGGTTTTAGTGAGGTTCCGTTGTGTTGCTAAGGGTCTTGTAGAGTGCTGTCGGGTCCTGGAGTATTCTGTAGGGTTCCAGAGGGGCTCGTAGGGTTCCGTCGAAATCTGTAGGGTTCCCTAGGGGCCCATAGAGTCCCGTAGATTTCCGTAGGGACCTGTAGGGTTGTGTAAGTGCCCGCAGGGCTTGGTAGGAGCTTGTAGGGTGCCATATGTTTCTGGAGGGTTGTGTAGGGTTCCGTAGGGGCCTGTGGTGTTCCCTAAGGGCCTGTAGAGTCTCGTACGGTTCCGTAGGGGCCTGTGGTGTTCCCTAGGGGCCTGTAGAGTCTCGTACAGTTCCGTAGGGTCCTGTAGGTTTCCATAAGCGCCCGCAGAGGTCTGAAGGGGCCCGTACTGTTCCGTAAGGATCCATAGGGCTCCGTAGAGCTTCGTAGGTTCCCTAGAGGCCTCTGGAGTACCGCAGGAGCCAGTAGTGTTCTGTAGGGGCCCGTAAGGTTCCTTCCATAGGAGCTGGCAGTGTTCCGTAGGGTCCTCTAGGGTTGAGTAAGTGCCCGCAGGAGTCTGTAGGAATCTGTGGGATTCTGTAAGGTTCTGCAGGGTTCCGTAGGGGCCCGTAGAGTTCCGTAGTGGCTGGTAAAGTTCCTTAGGGCCCTGTACCGTTCCGTAACTGCCTGCAATGGTCTTTAGGCTTCCGTAAGGGCTGGTAGGGTTCCATAAAGTTCCGTGGGTTTTTGCAGAGTTCTGCAAGTGCCCGCAAGTGCCTGTAGGGGCCCACAGTGTTTCTGCCAGGTTCCGTAGAGTTCCGTAGGGGCCATATTTTTCTGTAGTGGCTGGTAGTATTCTGTAGGGGTCTGTAGGTTTCCGTAGGCACGTACAGTGTTCTGTAGGAGCCCATAGGGTTTTAGTGAGGTTCCGTTGTGTTGCTAAGGGTCTTATAGAGTGCTGTCGGGTCCTGGAGTATTCTGTAGGGTTCCAGAGGGGCTCGTAGGGTTCCGTCGAAATCTGTAGGGTTCCCTAGGGGCCCGTAGAGTCCCGTAGATTGCCGTAGGGACCTGTAGGGTTGTGTAAGTGCTCGCAGGTGTTGGTAGGAGCTTGTAGGGTTCCATAAGTTTCCAGAGGGTTGTGTAGGGTTCTGTAGGGGCCTGTGGTGTTCCCTAAGGGCCTGTAGAGTCTCGTACGGTTCCGTAGGGGCCTGTGGTGTTCCCTAGGAGCCTGTAGAGTCTCGTACAGTTCCGTAGGGTCCTGTAGGTTTCCATAAGCGCCCGCAGAGGTCTGAAGGGGCCCATACTGTTCCGTAAGGATCCATAGGGTTCCGTAGAGCTTCGTAGGTTCCCTAGAGGCCTCTGGAGTACCGCAGGAGCCAGTCGTGTTCTGTAGGGGCCCGTAGGGTTCCTTCCATAGGAGCTGGCAGTGTTCCGTAGGGTCCTCTAGGGTTGTGTAAGTGCCCGCAGGAGTCTGTAGGAATCCGTGGGATTCTGTAAGGTTCTGGAGGGTTCTGCAAGGTTCCGTAGGGGCCCGTAGAGTTCCGTAGTGGCTGGTAAAGTTCCCTAGGGCCCTGTACCGTTCCGTAACTGCCTGCAAAGGTCTTTAGGCTTCCGTAGGAGCTGGTAGGGTTCCATAAAGTTCCGTGGGTTCCTGCAGAGTTCTGCAAGTGCCCGCAAGGGCCTGTAGGGGCCCACAGTGTTTCTGCCAGGTTCCGTAGAGTTCCGGAGGGGCCATATTTTTCTGTAGTGGTGGTAGTATTCTGTAGGGGTCTGTAGGGTTCCGTAGGCGCCTGCAGTGTTCTGTAGGAGCCCATAGGGTTTTAGTGAGGTTCCGTTGTGTTGCTAAGGGTCTTGTAGAGTGGTGTCGGGTCCTGGAGTATTCTGTAGGGTTCCAGAGGGCCTCATAGGGTTCCATCGCAATCTATAGGGTTCCCTAGGGGCCCCTAGAGTCCCGTAGATTTCCGTAGGGACCTGTAGGGTTGTGTAAGTGCCCGCAGAAGTCTGTAGGAGTCTGTGGGATTCTGTAAGGTTCTGGAGGGTTCTGCAGGGTTCCGTAGGGACCCGTAGAGTTCCGTAGTGGCTGGTAAAGTTCCGTAGGCCCTGTGGGGTTCTGTATGGACCTGTAGGGTTCCGTAGGGGCCTGCAGGGTTCCGTAAGTGCCCGCAGGTGTCTGTAGGGTTCCGTAGGGGTCTGTAGGGTTCCGTAGGCACCTGCAGTGTTCTGTAGGAGCCCATAGGGTTTTAGTGAGGTTCCGTTGTGTTGCTAAGGGTCTTGTAGAGTCCTGTCGGGTCCTGGAGTATTCTGTAGGGTTCCAGAGGGCCTCGTAGGGTTCCGTCGAAATCTGAAGGGTTCCCTAGGGGCCCGTAGAGTCCCGTAGATTGCCGTAGGGACCTGTAGGGTTGTGTAAGTGCCCGCAGGGGTTGGTAGGAGCTTGTAGGGTGCCATATGTTTCCGGAGGGTTGTGTAGGGTTCCGTAGGGGCCTGTGGTGTTCCCTAGGGGCCTGTAGAGTCTCGTACAGTTTAGGTAGGGTCCTGTAGGTTTCCATAAGCGCCCGCAGAGGTCTGAAGGGGCCCGTACTGTGCCGTAAGGATCCATAGGGTTCCGTAGAGTTTCGTAGGTTCCCTAGAGGCCTCTGGAGTACCGCAGGAGCCAGTAGTGTTCCGTAGGGTCCTCTAGGGTTGAGTAAGTGCCCGCAGGAGTCTGTAGGAATCCGTGGGATTCTGTAAGGTTCTGGAGGGTTCTGCAGGGTTCCGTAGGGGCCCGTAGAGTTCCATAGTGGCTGGTAAAGTTCCCTAGGGCCCTGTACCGTTCCGTAACTGCCTGCAAGGGTCTTTAGGCTTCCGTAGGGGCTGGTAGGGTTCCATAAAGTTCCGTGGGTTCCTGCAGAGTTCTGCAAGTGCCCGCAAGGGCCTGTAGGGGCCCACAGTGTTTCTGCCAGGTTCCGTAGAGTTCCGTAGGGGCCATATTTTTCTGTAGTGGCTGGTAGTATTCTGTAGGGGTCTGTAGGTTTCCGTAGGCACCTACAGTGTTCTGTAGGAGCCCATAGGGTTTTAGTGAGGTTCCGTTGTGTTGCTAAGGGTCTTGTAGAGTGCTGTCGGGTCCTGGAGTATTCTGTAGGGTTCCAGAGGGGCTCATAGGGTTCCGTCGAAATCTGTAGGCTTCCGTAGGGGCCCGTGGAGTCCCGTAGATTTCCGTAGGGACCTGTAGGGTTGTGTAAGTGCCCGCAGGGCTTGGTAGGAGCTTGTAGGGTGCCATATGTTTCTGGAGGGTTGTGTAGGGTTCCGTAGGGGCCTGTGGTGTTCCCTAAGGGCCTGTAGAGTCTCGTACGGTTCCGTAGGGGCCTGTGGTGTTCCCTAGGGGCCTGTAGAGTCTCGTACAGTTCCGTAGGGTCCTGTAGGTTTCCATAAGCGCCCGCAGAGGTCTGAAGGGGCCCGTACTGTTCCGTAAGGATCCATAGGGCTCCGTAGAGCTTCGTAGGTTCCCTAGAGGCCTCTGGAGTACCGCAGGAGCCAGTAGTGTTCTGTAGGGGCCCGTAAGGTTCCTTCCATAGGAGCTGGCAGTGTTCCGTAGGGTCCTCTAGGGTTGAGTAAGTGCCCGCAGGAGTCTGTAGGAATCTGTGGGATTCTGTAAGGTTCTGCAGGGTTCCGTAGGGGCCCGTAGAGTTCCGTAGTGGCTGGTAAAGTTCCTTAGGGCCCTGTACCGTTCCGTAACTGCCTGCAATGGTCTTTAGGCTTCCGTAAGGGCTGGTAGGGTTCCATAAAGTTCCGTGGGTTTTTGCAGAGTTCTGCAAGTGCCCGCAAGGGCCTGTAGGGGCCCACAGTGTTTCTGCCAGGTTCCGTAGAGTTCCGTAGGGGCCATATTTTTCTGTAGTGGCTGGTAGTATTCTGTAGGGGTCTGTAGGTTTCCGTAGGCACGTACAGTGTTCTGTAGGAGCCCATAGGGTTTTAGTGAGGTTCCGTTGTGTTGCTAAGGGTCTTATAGAGTGCTGTCGGGTCCTGGAGTATTCTGTACGGTTCCAGAGGGGCTCGTAGGGTTCCGTCGAAATCTGTAGGGTTCCCTAGGGGCCCGTAGAGTCCCGTAGATTGCCGTAGGGACCTGTAGGGTTGTGTAAGTGCTCGCAGGTGTTGGTAGGAGCTTGTAGGGTTCCATAAGTTTCCAGAGGGTTGTGTAGGGTTCCGTAGGGGCCTGTGGTGTTCCCTAAGGGCCTGTAGAGTCTCGTACGGTTCCGTAGGGGCCTGTGGTGTTCCCTAGGAGCCTGTAGAGTCTCGTACAGTTCCGTAGGGTCCTGTAGGTTTCCATAAGCGCCCGCAGAGGTCTGAAGGGGCCCATACTGTTCCGTAAGGATCCATAGGGTTCCGTAGAGCTTCGTAGGTTCCCTAGAGGCCTCTGGAGTACCGCAGGAGCCAGTCGTGTTCTGTAGGGGCCCGTAGGGTTCCTTCCATAGGAGCTGGCAGTGTTCCGTAGGGTCCTCTAGGGTTGTGTAAGTGCCCGCAGGAGTCTCTAGGAATCCGTGGGATTCTGTAAGGTTCTGGAGGGTTCTGCAAGGTTCCGTAGGGGCCCGTAGAGTTCCGTAGTGGCTGGTAAAGTTCCCTAGGGCCCTGTACCGTTCCGTAACTGCCTGCAAGGGTCTTTAGGCTTCCGTAGGGGCTGGTAGGGTTCCATAAAGTTCCGTGGGTTCCTGCAGAGTTCTGCAAGTGCCCGCAAGGGCCTGTAGGGGCCCACAGTGTTTCTGCCAGGTTCCGTAGAGTTCCGGAGGGGCCATATTTTTCTGTAGTGGTGGTAGTATTCTGTAGGGGTCTGTAGGGTTCCGTAGGCGCCTGCAGTGTTCTGTAGGAGCCCATAGGGTTTTAGTGAGGTTCCGTTGTGTTGCTAAGGGTCTTGTAGAGTGGTGTCGGGTCCTGGAGTATTCTGTAGGGTTCCAGAGGGCCTCATAGGGTTCCATCGCAATCTATAGGGTTCCCTAGGGGCCCCTAGAGTCCCGTAGATTTCCGTAGGGACCTGTAGGGTTGTGTAAGTGCCCGCAGAAGTCTGTAGGAGTCTGTGGGATTCTGTAAGGTTCTGGAGGGTTCTGCAGGGTTCCGTAGGGACCCGTAGAGTTCCGTAGTGGCTGGTAAAGTTCCGTAGGCCCTGTGGGGTTCTGTATGGACCTGTAGGGTTCCGTAGGGGCCTGCAGGGTTCCGTAAGTGCCCGCAGGTGTCTGTAGGGTTCCGTAGGGGTCTGTAGGGTTCCGTAGGCACCTGCAGTGTTCTGTAGGAGCCCATAGGGTTTTAGTGAGGTTCCGTTGTGTTGCTAAGGGTCTTGTAGAGTCCTGTCGGGTCCTGGAGTATTCTGTAGGGTTCCAGAGGGGCTCGTAGGGTTCCGTCGAAATCTGAAGGGTTCCCTAGGGGCCCGTAGAGTCCCGTAGATTGCCGTAGGGACCTGTAGGGTTGTGTAAGTGCCCGCAGGGGTTGGTAGGAGCTTGTAGGGTGCCATATGTTTCCGGAGGGTTGTGTAGGGTTCCGTAGGGGCCTGTGGTGTTCCCTAGGGGCCTGTAGAGTCTCGTACAGTTTCGGTAGGGTCCTGTAGGTTTCCATAAGCGCCCGCAGAGGTCTGAAGGGGCCCGTACTGTGCCGTAAGGATCCATAGGGTTCCGTAGAGTTTCGTAGGTTCCCTAGAGGCCTCTGGAGTACCGCAGGAGCCAGTAGTGTTCCGTAGGGTCCTCTAGGGTTGAGTAAGTGCCCGCAGGAGTCTGTAGGAATCCGTGGGATTCTGTAAGGTTCTGGAGGGTTCTGCAGGGTTCCGTAGGGGCCTGTAGAGTTCCATAGTGGCTGGTAAAGTTCCCTAGGGCCCTGTACCGTTCCGTAACTGCCTGCAAGGGTCTTTAGGCTTCCGTAGGGGCTGGTAGGGTTCCATAAAGTTCCGTGGGTTCCTGCAGAGTTCTGCAAGTGCCCGCAAGGGCCTGTAGGGGCCCACAGTGTTTCTGCCAGGTTCCGTAGAGTTCCGTAGGGGCCATATTTTTCTGTAGTGGCTGGTAGTATTCTGTAGGGGTCTGTAGGTTTCCGTAGGCACCTACAGTGTTCTGTAGGAGCCCATAGGGTTTTAGTGAGGTTCCGTTGTGTTGCTAAGGGTCTTGTAGAGTGCTGTCGGGTCCTGGAGTATTCTGTAGGGTTCCAGAGGGGCTCATAGGGTTCCGTCGAAATCTGTAGGCTTCCGTAGGGGCCCGTGGAGTCCCGTAGATTTCCGTAGGGACCTGTAGGGTTGTGTAAGTGCCCGCAGGGCTTGGTAGGAGCTTGTAGGGTGCCATATGTTTCTGGAGGGTTGTGTAGGGTTCCGTAGGGGCCTGTGGTGTTCCCTAAGGGCCTGTAGAGTCTCGTACGGTTCCGTAGGGGCCTGTGGTGTTCCCTAGGGGCCTGTAGAGTCTCGTACAGTTCCGTAGGGTCCTGTAGGTTTCCATAAGCGCCCGCAGAGGTCTGAAGGGGCCCGTACTGTTCCGTAAGGATCCATAGGGCTCCGTAGAGCTTCGTAGGTTCCCTAGAGGCCTCTGGAGTACCGCAGGAGCCAGTAGTGTTCTGTAGGGGCCCGTAAGGTTCCTTCCATAGGAGCTGGCAGTGTTCCGTAGGGTCCTCTAGGGTTGAGTAAGTGCCCGCAGGAGTCTGTAGGAATCTGTGGGATTCTGTAAGGTTCTGCAAGGTTCCGTAGGGGCCCGTAGAGTTCCGTAGTGGCTGGTAAAGTTCCTTAGGGCCCTGTACCGTTCCGTAACTGCCTGCAATGGTCTTTAGGCTTCCGTAAGGGCTGGTAGGGTTCCATAAAGTTCCGTGGGTTTTTGCAGAGTTCTGCAAGTGCCCGCAAGGGCCTGTAGGGGCCCACAGTGTTTCTGCCAGGTTCCGTAGAGTTCCGTAGGGGCCATATTTTTCTGTAGTGGCTGGTAGTATTCTGTAGGGGTCTGTAGGTTTCCGTAGGCACCTACAGTGTTCTGTAGGAGCCCATAGGGTTTTAGTGAGGTTCCGTTGTGTTGCTAAGGGTCTTATAGAGTGCTGTCGGGTCCTGGAGTATTCTGTAGGGTTCCAGAGGGCCTCGTAGGGTTCCGTCGAAATCTGTAGGGTTCCCTAGGGGCCCGTAGAGTCCCGTAGATTTCCGTAGGGACCTGTAGGGTTGTGTAAGTGCCCGCAGGGGTTGGTAGGAGCTTGTAGGGTGCCATATGTTTCCGGAGGGTTGTGTAGGGTTCCGTAGGGGCCTGTGGTGTTCCCTAGGGGCCTGTAGAGTCTCGTACAGTTCCGTAGGGTCCTGTAGGTTTCCATAAGCGCCCGCAGAGGTCTGAAGGGGCCCATACTGTTCCGTAAGGATCCATAGGGTTCCGTAGAGCTTCGTAGGTTCCCTAGAGGCCTCTGGAGTACCGCAGGAGCCAGTAGTGTTCCGTAGGGTCCTCTAGGGTTGAGTAAGTGCCCGCAGGAGTCTGTAGGAATCCGTGGGATTCTGTAAGGTTCTGGAGGGTTCTGCAGGGTTCTGTAGGGGCCCGTAGAGTTCCGTAGTGGCTGGTAAAGTTCCGTAGGGCCCTGTGGGGTTCTGTATGGACCTGTAGGGTTCCATAGGGGCCTGCAGTGTTCTGTAAGTGCCCGTAGGTGTCTGTACGGGTCTGTAGGGTTCCGTAGGCACCTGCAGTGTTCTGTAGGAGCCCATAGGGTTTTAGTGAGGTTCCGTTGTGTTGCTAAGGGTCTTGTAGAGTGCTGTCGGGTCCTGGAGTATTCTGTAGGGTTCCAGAGGGCCTTGTAGGGTTCCGTCGAAATCTGAAGGGTTCCCTAGGGGCCCGTAGAGTCCCATAGATTTCCGTAGGGGCCTGTAGGGTTGTTTAAGTGCCCGCAGAAGTCTGTAGGAGTCTGTGGGATTCTGTCAGATTCCGGAGGGTTCTGCAGGGTTCCGTAGGGACCCGTAGAGTTCCGTAGTGGCTGGTAAAGTTCCGTAGGGCCCTGTGGGGTTCTGTATGGACCTGTAGGGTTCTGTAGGGGCCTGCAGTGTTCTGTAAGTGCCCGTAGGTGTCTGTACGGGTCTGTAGGGTTCCGTAGGCACCTGCAGTGTTCTGTAGGAGCCCATAGGGTTTTAGTGAGGTTCCGTTGTGTTGCTAAGGGTCTTGTAGAGTGCTGTCGGGTCCTGGAGTATTCTGTAGGGTTCCAGAGGGGCTCGTAGGGTTCCGTCGAAATCTGTAGGGCTCCCTAGGGGCCCATAGAGTCCCGTAGATTGCCGTAGGGACCTGTAGGGTTGTGTAAGTGCTCGCAGGGGTTGGTAGGAGCTTGTAGGGTTCCATAAGTTTCCAGAGGGTTGTGTAGGGTTCCGTAGGGGCCTGTGGTGTTCCCTAAGGGCCTGTAGAGTCTCGTATGGTTCCGTAGGGGCCTGTGGTGTTCCCTAGGGGCCTGTAGAGTCTCGTACAGTTCCGTAGGGTCCTGTAGGTTTCCATAAGCGCCCGCAGAGGTCTGAAGGGGCCCGTACTGTTCCGTAAGGATCCATAGGGCTCCGTAGAGCTTCGTAGGTTCCCTAGAGGCCTCTGGAGTACCGCAGGAGCCAGTAGTGTTCTGTAGGGGCCCGTAGGGTTCCTTCCATAGGAGCTGGCAGTGTTCCGTAGGGTCCTCTAGGGTTGAGTAAGTGCCCGCAGGAGTCTGTAGGAATCCGTGGGATTCTGTAAGGTTCTGGAGGGTTCTGCAGGGTTCCGTAGGGGCCCATAGAGTTCCGTAGTGGCTGGTAAAGTTCCCTAGGGCCCTGTACCGTTCCGTAACTGCCTGCAAGGGTCTTTAGGCTTCCGTAGGGGCTGGTAGGGTTCCATAAAGTTCCGTGGGTTCCTGCAGAGTTCTGCAAGTGCCCGCAAGGGCCTGTAGGGGCCCACAGTGTTTCTGCCAGGTTCCGTAGAGTTCCGGAGGGGCCATATTTTTCTGTAGTGGTGGTAGTATTCTGTAGGGGTCTGTAGGGTTCCGTAGGCGCCTGCAGTGTTCTGTAGGAGCCCATAGGGTTTTAGTGAGGTTCCGTTGTGTTGCTAAGGGTCTTGTAGAGTGGTGTCGGGTCCTGGAGTATTCTGTAGGGTTCCAGAGGGCCTCATAGGGTTCCATCGCAATCTATAGGGTTCCCTAGGGGCCCCTAGAGTCCCGTAGATTTCCGTAGGGACCTGTAGGGTTGTGTAAGTGCCCGCAGAAGTCTGTAGGAGTCTGTGGGATTCTGTAAGGTTCTGGAGGGTTCTGCAGGGTTCCGTAGGGACCCGTAGAGTTCCGTAGTGGCTGGTAAAGTTCCGTAGGGCCCTGTGGGGTTCTGTATGGACCTGTAGGGTTCCGTAGGGGCCTGCAGGGTTCCGTAAGTGCCCGCAGGTGTCTGTAGGGTTCCGTAGGGGTCTGTAGGGTTCCGTAGGCACCTGCAGTGTTCTGTAGGAGCCCATAGGGTTTTAGTGAGGTTCCGTTGTGTTGCTAAGGGTCTTGTAGAGTCCTGTCGGGTCCTGGAGTATTCTGTAGGGTTCCAGAGGGCCTCGTAGGGTTCCGTCGAAATCTGAAGGGTTCCCTAGGGGCCCGTAGAGTCCCGTAGATTTCCGTAGGGGCCTGTAGGGTTATGTAAGTGCCCGCAGGGGTTGGTAGGAGCTTGTAGGGTGCCATATGTTTCCGGAGGGTTGTGTAGGGTTCCGTAGGGGCCTGTGGTGTTCCCTAGGGGCCTGTAGAGTCTCGTACAGTTTCGGTAGGGTCCTGTAGGTTTCCATAAGCGCCCGCAGAGGTCTGAAGGGGCCCGTACTGTGCCGTAAGGATCTATAGGGTTCCGTAGAGTTTCGTAGGTTCCCTAGAGGCCTCTGGAGTACCGCAGGAGCCAGTAGTGTTCCGTAGGGTCCTCTAGGGTTGAGTAAGTGCCCGCAGGAGTCTGTAGGAATCCGTGGGATTCTGTAAGGTTCTGGAGGGTTCTGCAGGGTTCCGTAGGGGCCCGTAGAGTTCCATAGTGGCTGGTAAAGTTCCCTAGGGCCCTGTACCGTTCCGTAACTGCCTGCAAGGGTCTTTAGGCTTTTGTAGGGGCTGGCAGGGTTCCATAAAGTTCCGTGGGTTCCTGCAGAGTTCTGCAAGTGCCCGCAAGGGCCTGTAGGGGCCCACAGTGTTTCTGCCAGGTTCCGTAGAGTTCCGTAGGGGCCATATTTTTCTGTAGTGGCTGGTAGCATTCTGTAGGGGTCTGTAGGTTTCCGTAGGCACCTACAGTGTTCTGTAGGAGCCCATAGGGTTTTAGTGAGGTTCCGTTGTGTTGCTAAGGGTCTTGTAGAGTGCTGTCGGGTCCTGGAGTATTCTGTAGGGTTCCAGAGGGGCTCGTAGGGTTCCGTCGAAATCTGTAGGGTTCCCTAGGGGCCCATAGAGTCCCGTAGATTGCCGTAGGGACCTGTAGGGTTGTGTAAGTGCTCGCAGGGGTTGGTAGGAGCTTGTAGGGTTCCATATGTTTCCGGAGGGTTGTGTAGGGTTCCGTAGGGGCCTGTGGTGTTCCCTAGGGGCCTGTAGAGTCTCGTACAGTTCCGTAGGGGCCTGTGGTGTTCCCTAGGGGCCTGTAGAGTCTCGTACAGTTCCGTAGGGTCCTGTAGGTTTCCATAAGCGCCCGCAGAGGTCTGAAGGGGCCCGTACTGTTCCGTAAGGATCCATAGGGCTCCGTAGAGCTTTGTAGGTTCCCTAGAGGCCTCTGGAGTACCGCAGGAGCCAGTAGTGTTCTGTAGGGGCCCGTAAGGTTCCTTCCATAGGAGCTGGCAGTGTTCCGTAGGGTCCTCTAGGGTTGAGTAAGTGCCCGCAGGAGTCTGTAGGAATCTGTGGGATTCTGTAAGGTTCTGCAGGGTTCCGTAGGGGCCCGTAGAGTTCCGTAGTGGCTGGTAAAGTTCCTTAGGGCCCTGTACCGTTCCGTAACTGCCTGCAATGGTCTTTAGGCTTCCGTAAGGGCTGGTAGGGTTCCATAAAGTTCCGTGGGTTTTTGCAGAGTTCTGCAAGTGCCCGCAAGGGCCTGTAGGGGCCCACAGTGTTTCTGCCAGGTTCCGTAGAGTTCCGTAGGGGCCATATTTTTCTGTAGTGGCTGGTAGTATTCTGTAGGGGTCTGTAGGTTTCCGTAGGCACGTACAGTGTTCTGTAGGAGCCCATAGGGTTTTAGTGAGGTTCCGTTGTGTTGCTAAGGGTCTTATAGAGTGCTGTCGGGTCCTGGAGTATTCTGTAGGGTTCCAGAGGGCCTCGTAGGGTTCCGTCGAAATCTGTAGGGTTCCCTAGGGGCCCGTAGAGTCCCGTAGATTTCCGTAGGGACCTGTAGGGTTGTGTAAGTGCCCGCAGGGGTTGGTAGGAGCTTGTAGGGTGCCATATGTTTCCGGAGGGTTGTGTAGGGTTCCGTAGGGGCCTGTGGTGTTCCCTAGGGGCCTGTAGAGTCTCGTACAGTTCCGTAGGGTCCTGTAGGTTTCCATAAGCGCCCGCAGAGGTCTGAAGGGGCCCATACTGTTCCGTAAGGATCCATAGGGTTCCGTAGAGCTTCGTAGGTTCCCTAGAGGCCTCTGGAGTACCGCAGGAGCCAGTAGTGTTCCGTAGGGTCCTCTAGGGTTGAGTAAGTGCCCGCAGGAGTCTGTAGGAATCCGTGGGATTCTGTAAGGTTCTGGAGGGTTCTGCAGGGTTCTGTAGGGGCCCGTAGAGTTCCGTAGTGGCTGGTAAAGTTCCGTAGGGCCCTGTGGGGTTCTGTATGGACCTGTAGGGTTCCATAGGGGCCTGCAGTGTTCTGTAAGTGCCCGTAGGTGTCTGTACGGGTCTGTAGGGTTCCGTAGGCACCTGCAGTGTTCTGTAGGAGCCCATAGGGTTTTAGTGAGGTTCCGTTGTGTTGCTAAGGGTCTTGTAGAGTGCTGTCGGGTCCTGGAGTATTCTGTAGGGTTCCAGAGGGCCTTGTAGGGTTCCGTCGAAATCTGAAGGGTTCCCTAGGGGCCCGTAGAGTCCCATAGATTTCTGTAGGGGCCTGTAGGGTTGTTTAAGTGCCCGCAGAAGTCTGTAGGAGTCTGTGGGATTCTGTCAGATTCCGGAGGGTTCTGCAGGGTTCCGTAGGGACCCGTAGAGTTCCGTAGTGGCTGGTAAAGTTCCGTAGGGCCCTGTGGGGTTCTGTATGGACCTGTAGGGTTCCGTAGGGGCCTGCAGTGTTCTGTAAGTGCCCGTAGGTGTCTGTACGGGTCTGTAGGGTTCCGTAGGCACCTGCAGTGTTCTGTAGGAGCCCATAGGGTTTTAGTGAGGTTCCGTTGTGTTGCTAAGGGTCTTGTAGAGTGCTGTCGGGTCCTGGAGTATTCTGTAGGGTTCCAGAGGGGCTCGTAGGGTTCCGTCGAAATCTGTAGGGTTCCCTAGGGGCCCATAGAGTCCCGTAGATTGCCGTAGGGACCTGTAGGGTTGTGTAAGTGCTCGCAGGGGTTGGTAGGAGCTTGTAGGGTTCCATAAGTTTCCAGAGGGTTGTGTAGGGTTCCGTAGGGGCCTGTGGTGTTCCCTAAGGGCCTGTAGAGTCTCGTACGGTTCCGTAGGGGCCTGTGGTGTTCCCTAGGGGCCTGTAGAGTCTCGTACAGTTCCGTAGGGTCCTGTAGGTTTCCATAAGCGCCCGCAGAGGTCTGAAGGGGCCCGTACTGTTCCGTAAGGATCCATAGGGCTCCGTAGAGCTTCGTAGGTTCCCTAGAGGCCTCTGGAGTACCGCAGGAGCCAGTAGTGTTCTGTAGGGGCCCGTAGGGTTCCTTCCATAGGAGCTGGCAGTGTTCCGTAGGGTCCTCTAGGGTTGAGTAAGTGCCCGCAGGAGTCTGTAGGAATCCGTGGGATTCTGTAAGGTTCTGGAGGGTTCTGCAGGGTTCCGTAGGGGCCCATAGAGTTCCGTAGTGGCTGGTAAAGTTCCCTAGGGCCCTGTACCGTTCCGTAACTGCCTGCAAGGGTCTTTAGGCTTCCGTAGGGGCTGGTAGGGTTCCATAAAGTTCCGTGGGTTCCTGCAGAGTTCTGCAAGTGCCCGCAAGGGCCTGTAGGGGCCCACAGTGTTTCTGCCAGGTTCCGTAGAGTTCCGGAGGGGCCATATTTTTCTGTAGTGGTGGTAGTATTCTGTAGGGGTCTGTAGGGTTCCGTAGGCGCCTGCAGTGTTCTGTAGGAGCCCATAGGGTTTTAGTGAGGTTCCGTTGTGTTGCTAAGGGTCTTGTAGAGTGGTGTCGGGTCCTGGAGTATTCTGTAGGGTTCCAGAGGGCCTCATAGGGTTCCATCGCAATCTATAGGGTTCCCTAGGGGCCCCTAGAGTCCCGTAGATTTCCGTAGGGACCTGTAGGGTTGTGTAAGTGCCCGCAGAAGTCTGTAGGAGTCTGTGGGATTCTGTATGGTTCTGGAGGGTTCTGCAGGGTTCCGTAGGGACCCGTAGAGTTCCGTAGTGGCTGGTAAAGTTCCGTAGGGCCCTGTGGGGTTCTGTATGGACCTGTAGGGTTCCGTAGGGGCCTGCAGGGTTCCGTAAGTGCCCGCAGGTGTCTGTAGGGTTCCGTAGGGGTCTGTAGGGTTCCGTAGGCACCTGCAGTGTTCTGTAGGAGCCCATAGGGTTTTAGTGAGGTTCCGTTGTGTTGCTAAGGGTCTTGTAGAGTCCTGTCGGGTCCTGGAGTATTCTGTAGGGTTCCAGAGGGGCTGGTAGGGTTCCGTCGAAATCTGAAGGGTTCCCTAGGGGCCCGTAGAGTCCCGTAGATTTCCGTAGGGGCCTGTAGGGTTATGTAAGTGCCCGCAGGGGTTGGTAGGAGCTTGTAGGGTGCCATATGTTTCCGGAGGGTTGTGTAGGGTTCCGTAGGGGCCTGTGGTGTTCCCTAGGGGCCTGTAGAGTCTCGTACAGTTTCGGTAGGGTCCTGTAGGTTTCCATAAGCGCCCGCAGAGGTCTGAAGGGGCCCGTACTGTGCCGTAAGGATCCATAGGGTTCCGTAGAGCTTCGTAGGTTCCCTAGAGGCCTCTGGAGTACCGCAGGAGCCAGTAGTGTTCCGTAGGGTCCTCTAGGGTTGAGTAAGTGCCCGCAGGAGTCTGTAGGAATCCGTGGGATTCTGTAAGGTTCTGGAGGGTTCTGCAGGGTTCCGTAGGGGTCCGTAGAGTTCCATAGTGGCTGGTAAAGTTCCCTAGGGCCCTGTACCGTTCCGTAACTGCCTGCAAGGGTCTTTAGGCTTTTGTAGGGGCTGGCAGGGTTCCATAAAGTTCCGTGGGTTCCTGCAGAGTTCTGCAAGTGCCCGCAAGGGCCTGTAGGGGCCCACAGTGTTTCTGCCAGGTTCCGTAGAGTTCCGTAGGGGCCATATTTTTCTGTAGTGGCTGGTAGTATTCTGTAGGGGTCTGTAGGTTTCCGTAGGCACCTACAGTGTTCTGTAGGAGCCCATAGGGTTTTAGTGAGGTTCCGTTGTGTTGCTAAGGGTCTTGTAGAGTCCTGTCGGGTCCTGGAGTATTCTGTAGGGTTCCAGAGGGGCTCGTAGGGTTCCGTCGAAATCTGTAGGGTTCCCTAGGGGCCCATAGAGTCCCGTAGATTGCCGTAGGGACCTGTAGGGTTGTGTAAGTGCTCGCAGGGGTTGGTAGGAGCTTGTAGGGTTCCATATGTTTCCGGAGGGTTGTGTAGGGTTCCGTAGGGGCCTGTGGTGTTCCCTAAGGGCCTGTAGAGTCTCGTACAGTTCCGTAGGGGCCTGTGGTGTTCCCTAGGGGCCTGTAGAGTCTCGTACAGTTCCGTAGGGTCCTGTAGGTTTCCATAAGCGCCCGCAGAGGTCTGAAGGGGCCCGTACTGTTCCGTAAGGATCCATAGGGCTCCGTAGAGCTTCGTAGGTTCCCTAGAGGCCTCTGGAGTACCGCAGGAGCCAGTAGTGTTCTGTAGGGGCCCGTAAGGTTCCTTCCATAGGAGCTGGCAGTGTTCCGTAGGGTCCTCTAGGGTTGAGTAAGTGCCCGCAGGAGTCTGTAGGAATCCGTGGGATTCTGTAAGGTTCTGGAGGGTTCTGCAGGGTTCTGTAGGGGCCCGTAGAGTTCCATAGTGGCTGGTAAAGTTCCGTAGGGCCCTGTGGGGTTCTTTATGGACCTGTAGGGTTCCATAGGGCCTGCAGTGTTCTGTAAGTGCCCGTAGGTGTCTGTACGGGTCTGTAGGGTTCCGTAGGCACCTACAGTGTTCTGTAGGAGCCCATAGGGTTTTAGTGAGGTTCCGTTGTGTTGCTAAGGGTCTTGTAGAGTGCTGTCGGGTCCTGGAGTATTCTGTAGGGTTCCAGAGGGCCTTGTAGGGTTCCGTCGAAATCTGTAGGGTTCCCTAGGGGCCCGTAGAGTCCCGTAGATTGCCGTAGGGACCTGTAGGGTTGTTTAAGTGCCCGCAGAAGTCTGTAGGAGTCTGTGGGATTCTGTCAGATTCCGGAGGGTTCTGCAGGGTTCCGTAGGGACCCGTAGAGTTCCGTAGTGGCTGGTAAAGTTCCGTAGGGCCCTGTGGGGTTCTGTATGGACCTGTAGGGTTCCGTAGGGGCCTGCAGTGTTCTGTAAGTGCCCGTAGGTGTCTGTACGGGTCTGTAGGGTTCCGTAGGCACCTGCAGTGTTCTGTAGGAGCCCATAGGGTTTTAGTGAGGTTCCGTTGTGTTGCTAAGGGTCTTGTAGAGTGCTGTCGGGTCCTGGAGTATTCTGTAGGGTTCCAGAGGGGCTCGTAGGGTTCCGTCGAAATCTGTAGGGTTCCCTAGGGGCCCATAGAGTCCCGTAGATTGCCGTAGGGACCTGTAGGGTTGTGTAAGTGCTCGCAGGGGTTGGTAGGAGCTTGTAGGGTTCCATAAGTTTCCAGAGGGTTGTGTAGGGTTCCGTAGGGGCCTGTGGTGTTCCCTAAGGGCCTGTAGAGTCTCGTACGGTTCCGTAGGGGCCTGTGGTGTTCCCTAGGGGCCTGTAGAGTCTCGTACAGTTCCGTAGGGTCCTGTAGGTTTCCATAAGCGCCCGCAGAGGTCTGAAGGGGCCCGTACTGTTCCGTAAGGATCCATAGGGCTCCGTAGAGCTTCGTAGGTTCCCTAGAGGCCTCTGGAGTACCGCAGGAGCCAGTAGTGTTCTGTAGGGGCCCGTAAGGTTCCTTCCATAGGAGCTGGCAGTGTTCCGTAGGGTCCTCTAGGGTTGAGTAAGTGCCCGCAGGAGTCTGTAGGAATCCGTGGGATTCTGTAAGGTTCTGGAGGGTTCTGCAGGGTTCCGTAGGGGCCCATAGAGTTCCGTAGTGGCTGGTAAAGTTCCCTAGGGCCCTGTACCATTCCGTAACTGCCTGCAAGGGTCTTTAGGCTTCCGTAGGGGCTGGTAGGGTTCCATAAAGTTCCGTGGGTTCCTGCAGAGTTCTGCAAGTGCCCGCAAGGGCCTGTAGGGGCCCACAGTGTTTCTGCCAGGTTCCGTAGAGTTCCGTAGGGGCCATATTTTTCTGTAGTGGTGGTAGTATTCTGTAGGGGTCTGTAGGGTTCCGTAGGCGCCTGCAGTGTTCTGTAGGAGCCCATAGGGTTTTAGTGAGGTTCCGTTGTGTTGCTAAGGGTCTTGTAGAGTGGTGTCGGGTCCTGGAGTATTCTGTAGGGTTCCAGAGGGCCTCATAGGGTTCCATCGCAATCTATAGGGTTCCCTAGGGGCCCCTAGAGTCCCGTAGATTTCCGTAGGGACCTGTAGGGTTGTGTAAGTGCCCGCAGAAGTCTGTAGGAGTCTGTGGGATTCTGTAAGGTTCTGGAGGGTTCTGCAGGGTTCCGTAGGGACCCGTAGAGTTCCGTAGTGGCTGGTAAAGTTCCGTAGGCCCTGTGGGGTTCTGTATGGACCTGTAGGGTTCCGTAGGGGCCTGCAGGGTTCCGTAAGTGCCCGCAGGTGTCTGTAGGGTTCCGTAGGGGTCTGTAGGGTTCCGTAGGCACCTGCAGTGTTCTGTAGGAGCCCATAGGGTTTTAGTGAGGTTCCGTTGTGTTGCTAAGGGTCTTGTAGAGTCCTGTCGGGTCCTGGAGTATTCTGTAGGGTTCCAGAGGGGCTGGTAGGGTTCCGTCGAAATCTGAAGGGTTCCCTAGGGGCCCGTAGAGTCCCGTAGATTTCCGTAGGGACCTGTAGGGTTGTGTAAGTGCCCGCAGGGGTTGGTAGGAGCTTGTAGGGTGCCATATGTTTCCGGAGGGTTGTGTAGGGTTCCGTAGGGGCCTGTGGTGTTCCCTAGGGGCCTGTAGAGTCTTGTACAGTTTCGGTAGGGTCCTGTAGGTTTCCATAAGCGCCCGCAGAGGTCTGAAGGGGCCCGTACTGTGCCGTAAGGATCCATAGGGTTCCGTAGAGCTTCGTAGGTTCCCTAGAGGCCTCTGGAGTACCGCAGGAGCCAGTAGTGTTCCATAGGGTCCTCTAGGGTTGAGTAAGTGCCTGCAGGAGTCTGTAGGAATCCGTGGGATTCTGTAAGGTTCTGGAGGGTTCTGCAGGGTTCCGTAGGGGCCCGTAGAGTTCCGTAGTGGCTGGTAAAGTTCCGTAGGGCCCTGTGGGGTTCTGTATGGACCTGTAGGGTTCCATAGGGGCCTGCAGTGTTCTGTAAGTGCCCGTAGGTGTCTGTACGGGTCTGTAGGGTTCCGTAGGCACCTACAGTGTTCTGTAGGAGCCCATAGGGTTTTAGTGAGGTTCCGTTGTGTTGCTAAGGGTCTTGTAGAGTGCTGTCGGGTCCTGGAGTATTCTGTAGGGTTCCAGAGGGGCTCATAGGGTTCCGTCGAAATCTGTAGGGTTCCCTAGGGGCCCATAGAGTCCCGTAGATTGCCGTAGGGACCTGTAGGGTTGTGTAAGTGCCCGCAGGGGTTGGTAGGAGCTTGTAGGGTGCCATATGTTTCCGGAGGGTTGTGTAGGGTTCCGTAGGGGCCTGTGGTGTTCCCTAGGGGCCTGTAGAGTCTCGTACAGTTTCGGTAGGGTCCTGTAGGTTTCCATAAGCGCCCGCAGAGGTCTGAAGGGGCCCGTACTGTGCCGTAAGGATCCATAGGGTTCCGTAGAGTTTCGTAGGTTCCCTAGAGGCCTCTGGAGTACCGCAGGAGCCAGTAGTGTTCCGTAGGGTCCTCTAGGGTTGAGGAAGTGCCCGCAGGAGTCTGTAGGAATCCGTGGGATTCTGTAAGGTTCTGGAGGGTTCTGCAGGGTTCCGTAGGGGCCCCTAGAGTTCCGTAGTGGCTGGTAAAGTTCCCTAGGGCCCTGTACCGTTCCGTAACTGCCTGCAAGGGTATTTAGGCTTCCGTAGGGGCTGGCAGGGTTCCATAAAGTTCCGTGGGTTCCTGCAGAGTTCTGCAAGTGCCCGCAAGGGCCTGTAGGGGCCCACAGTGTTTCTGCCAGGTTCCGTAGAGTTCCGTAGGGGCCATATTTTTCTGTAGTGGCTGGTAGTATTCTGTAGGGGTCTGTAGGTTTCCGTAGGCACCTACAGTGTTCTGTAGGAGCCCATAGGGTTTTAGTGAGGTTCCGTTGTATTGCTAAGGGTCTTGTAGAGTGCTGTCGGGTCTTGGAGTATTCTGTAGGGTTCCAGAGGGGCTCGTAGGGTTCCGTCGAAATCTGTAGGGTTCCCTAGGGGCCCATAGAGTCCCGTAGATTGCCGTAGGGACCTGTAGGGTTGTGTAAGTGCTCGCAGGGGTTGGTAGGAGCTTGTAGGGTTCCATATGTTTCCAGAGGGTTGTGTAGGGTTCCGTAGGGGCCTGTGGTGTTCCCTAGGGGCCTGTAGAGTCTCGTACGGTTCCGTAGGGGCCTGTGGTGTTCCCTAGGGGCCTGTAGAGTCTCGTACAGTTCCGTAGGGTCCTGTAGGTTTCCATAAGCGCCCGCAGAGGTCTGAAGGGGCCCGTACTGTTCCGTAAGGATCCATAGGGCTCCGTAGAGCTTCGTAGGTTCCCTAGAGGCCTCTGGAGTACCGCAGGAGCCAGTAGTGTTCTGTAGGAGCCCGTAAGGTTCCTTCCATAGGAGCTGGCAGTGTTCCGTAGGGTCCTCTAGGGTTGAGTAAGTGCCCGCAGGAGTCTGTAGGAATCTGTGGGATTCTGTAAGGTTCTGCAGGGTTCCGTAGGGGCCCGTAGAGTTCCGTAGTGGCTGGTAAAGTTCCTTAGGGCCCTGTACCGTTCCGTAACTGCCTGCAATGGTCTTTAGGCTTCCGTAAGGGCTGGTAGGGTTCCATAAAGTTCCGTGGGTTCCTGCAGAGTTCTGCAAGTGCCCGCAAGGGCCTGTAGGGGCCCACAGTGTTTCTGCCAGGTTCCGTAGAGTTCCGGAGGGGCCATATTTTTCTGTAGTGGCTGGTAGTATTCTGTAGGGGTCTGTAGGTTTCCGTAGGCACCTACAGTGTTCTGTAGGAGCCCATAGGGTTTTAGTGAGGTTCCGTTGTGTTGCTAAGGGTCTTATAGAGTGCTGTCGGGTCCTGGAGTATTCTGTAGGGTTCCAGAGGGCCTCGTAGGCTTCCGTCGAAATCTGTAGGGTTCCCTAGGGGCCCGTAGAGTCCCGTAGATTTCCGTAGGGACCTGTAGGGTTGTGTAAGTGCTCGCAGGGGTTGGTAGGAGCTTGTAGGGTTCCATATGTTTCCGGAGGGTTGTGTAGGGTTCCGTAGGGGCCTGTGGTGTTCCCTAAGGGCCTGTAGAGT